>NC_068455.1:38573666-38598666 GCF_023373465.1 Oncorhynchus keta
AGGAGGGACGGGGTTCATGACCTTACAGCAGTTCACACACACGCACGTACCATGCACGCACTCACGCACACACACGGACACTCGCCGCTCCGTAGAGCAGCCGGGGTGGTCAAGCACGGCTAAGTGACAACACAACCGAAACCTGGCCAGCACTGCTCTTTATCACCGACCACAACACACAGACATACAGACACACCCATACAAGAAACACACGTCTGTTTGTTTGTTTTACGGCTGTGTTTTGGTTAGTCAGTCTGTCTGTCTGTTCATACAGATTGCTCCTTTAAAATGAGAAATGAAAAACAATAATCTCCTTCCAAATTAAGCTCAATAAAACAACAGCATTTAAATCCTGTGTATGACCCACCAGGGAAAAAATTGAATACATTTTAATATATATTTCATTTACATTAAATTAACTATATAATTGATCGGAAATGAAAATGTACGGACTCAATAGAAAAATATTGACTTAAAAAAAAAAAAAAAATGAAAACCCTTTTCCTACATCTTTTGCTCACTACAATATTCTCGTTCAAAATAATTTCTTCAAACAGGGTCCTATAGTTTCAACTGAACGCAACACTAAAGTAGAGTGAGATGGAGAAAGAGAAAGAGGGAGGCTGAAGGACAGGGGATAGGGGACGATGCCAGGTGGAGAGAGTGAGAGAGAGATGGAGGGGGAGAGAGAGAGATGGAGGTAGAGAGAGAGAGAGCACGAGAGAGGGCGTGAGCACGGGAGAGAGTGAGAGCACGAGAGACAGAGAGAGAGAGAGAAAGAGAGACAGAGAGAGAGAGAGAAAGAGAGAAAGAAAGAGAGAGAGAGAGAGAGAGAGATAGAGAGAGAGAGAGAAAGAAAGAAAGAAAGAAAGAAAGAAAGAAAGAAAGAAAGAAAGAAAGAAAGAAAGAGAGAAAGAGAGAGAGAGAGATGGGGTGGTGTCATTCTCTCCCCATCAGATACATATGAAGCATGATGGGAGGATGAGGGGAGGAATATTTCACTGTCAGACAGGATTCTGCGTGGCTATTCATTTCTCCTCCGTACTCTCCCGCTCTCTCTCCATTTCTCTCTCTCTTTCTCCATCTCTCCCTCTCTCTCTCCCCCTGCTGCAGGATAATGACAATTGAGTCATTCCACGGCATGTAGAGGAGAGTAGAACACACTCAAACATGCATTCAAACACGGTCCCTATGGAGCGTGTGAGAGAGAGAGAGGGAAATTAGGTGGAAAAGAGAGAAAGGGAGAGAGAGACCTTGTGAACTCAGACACGCAGGTTCTCTTCAGTTTAAATCTGCATTTTATTGTGTCCCGGTCACCTGTGTCTCCTCCCATTAGAAGTGAGAGCACTGGAAACCATGATCACCCCACACACCCTGCTTCTCACACACCCTGCTTCCCACACACCCTGCTTCCCACACACCCTGCTTCCCACACACACTGCTTCCCACACACACTGCTTCCCACACACCCTGCTTCCCACACACCCTGCTTCCCACACACCCTGCTTCCCACACACACTGCTTCCCACACACCCTGCTTCCCACACCCTGCTTCCCACACACCCTGCTTCCCACACACCCTGCTTCCCACACCCTGCTTCCCACACCCTGCTTCCCACACACCCTGCTTCCCACACACACTGCTTCCCACACACCCTGCTTCCCACACCCTGCTTCCCACACCCTGCTTCCCACACACCCTGCTTCCCACACCCTGCTTCCCACACCCTGCTTCCCACACACCCTGCTTCCCACACACCCTGCTTCCCACACACCCTGCTTCCCACACACACTGCTTCACACACACTGCTTCTCACTGACCAAAGAGTCTCTGTCTCTCAGCCACATGCAAACCTAAAAAGCTCTCACAAACGTTCCTCCATGTTTCTCAAATGTCACATTTTGAAGTTGTTCCAAACGTCAAATTTCGAAGTGTTAAGTTTGATTTGAGGCATTAATTATGATTTAACTTCGAATTCTTAAGGTTAGGCATGAACTCCAAATAGATAAGTTAACGTTTGTGAACCAAAATATCAAAAACTGCTTTCTATCGCTGGATTCGAACATGCATCGCTTTCGAATCAGAGGCAGGTAACAGCGCTCACGGTTGCCCCTAGTGGTCAGTTTCCTGAGACAAAAACGGACGTTGAATACGGGTGACCTGGCAGTGCAAACCAGCAGCAGGCCGCCCTATTTGAGAAGCAAAACAGACCTAGCACTTAACTCTCTCCCTCTTGTTTCTCTCTCTCTCTCTCTCTCACACACACACACACACACACACACACACACACACACACACACACACACACACACACACACACACACACACACACACACACACACACACACACACACACACACACACACACACACACACACACACACCCACACAGGCCTGCGCTTAGACAGACCTGCTAAATAGTTTACAGTGGCCTGAATTTGCATCAAACCACTACCTCTACTCCAACCACACAGGAAGGACAAAACACGAATAACAATGTATTTGGCTTCTGCAATCTGTGTTATTATGGCAGCATTACTTTGGCCATAGAGGTATGATATGGTGAAAGACCACTTTCCCTAGTGCTGAAAAAAAAAACACGCATCACGGAGATGACATGATAAACGATCCCCTGTCAATTCACACACTCTCTCTTTTTCTAGACAAAGATGTATAAAAAACAGAGAGGGAGCAACGGGATACTTGAATGACGGAGGAGGGGAATCCGCAAGGGGGGCGAGAGGAGCGGAGGGATGGAGAGAGAGAGAAAGACAGAGAGAGAGAGAGGGAGAGGGAGGGATGGGGGCGAGAAAGAGGGAAAGCGGAGGGATGGAGAGAGAAAGAAAGAGAGAGAGAGAGAGAGAGGGAGAGGGTGGGGGGGGGCGAGTAGGAGCGGAGGGACGGAGAGAGAGAGAAAGACAGAGAGAGAGAGAAAGACAGAGAGAGAGGGAGAGGGTGGGGGGGCGAGTAGGAGCGGAGGGACGGAGGGACGGAGAGAGAGAGAAAGACAGAGAGAGAGAGAAAGACAGAGAGAGAGGGAGAGGGTGGGGGGGCGAGTAGGAGCGGAGGGACGGAGGGACGGAGAGAGAGAAAGAGAGAGAGAGAGAGAGAGAGGGAGAGGGGGGCGGGGGTGAGTGTAGTGGAGGGGAATTGAATTGAAAGGTGGGAAGGGTTCAGCCTCCGTAGCGACAGTGACATGGGGTGTAATTGCTAATTGCGACGCGTACCTCTGGAATGGCGCGGCCGTTTGTGTCTCAGCTGGCGTTGTACGTCAGAATGCTATTTCAGCCAGTGCTTTTATGAGGAAACCAGCCAGGTCGCTCAAGATCCACCTTCGAAATCCGACGTCCATCCATGACGTCGGGAGATGCCTTCGAAACCAGCCACTAGGGGCAACGGTGAGCAATATTACCACCGAGTATGCTTGGGTATTGCTAGGGTGTTGTGGACGGGGGTGGCGGTGGGGCGTGAACTCTGGCACAGAATTCGGAGACAGCAGCAGAGCAACCCAGGGTGTCCAAAACACCTCCAAATTTGACGTTTGGAGCGACTTTGAAATTTGACGTTCGGAGAAAGGTGGACAGACATCAGCATCGGAAGTCAAATTGGTCAAACCGTGAGATCTTGTTGACACGCACACACACCCCCCCCCAGTCACACACCCTGATGGATTGAACTAAAATCCGATAAATTTACAATCACATCATCAAGGCCTCCTCTTTTATCCTTGGCTTTCTGCTCACATTAGTATCTGAGTGTGTGTGTGTGTGAGTCAACGTGTGTGAAATGTCATTTTAAATTGTGTGTGTGTGTGTGTGTGTGTGTGTGTGTGTGTGTGTGTGTGTGCACATCCACAGACACACATATTGCTCTCCGTCTCTGAGGGGTGAACGGGTCTGCTCAGGAGGCTCTCTCTTTAAACCACAGTTAATTACCCTCGGAATGTCTCACACCCTGCACAACAGGGGCCGCCACCGCGTGTGTGTGTGTTTGTGGAGACAATGGGACAGGGGCCACGGGGTAACACATATGCGTAAAAAACACACCCTATGACACCTTTACACACCATCCTGATCGGACAGGGGGATAAGCCACAGACACACAGAATTATATGAGCACACACACACAAATATATACACAATCACCACAGCACAAATTCACAAATAGATGCACACACACGCGCACGCACACGCACACGCACACACACACGCACGCACGCACGCGCACGCACGCACGCACGCACACACACACACACACACACACACACACACACACACACACACACACACACACACACACACTCTCAGTAGGGGACATATTGACATGATTTGACAGATGATTTAAGTAAATGATTTTATAAGGAGATTAAAAGGAATTTAATTTACGCAATCTCCCTTCGATTCCCCTGATCCCTTCCTCCAGTGCTTTCATCTCCTCTACACAGAGAACAACCGAACGAGAGACGGACAGGAGAAGAAGAAAAAAATCAAATCCTAAACTTTTATTCAGGCTGGCTGGTTATATCAGAATGTGGTGGGATCTATAGAAGGAGGAGGCTGTCTCCGAGGCACGGACAGAGTTCTCCATTAGAAACCGCTCATTCAAAAATGATAGACCTATTATTATAGTGGAGGGACTCTAGTGTTCTAGTGGGAGATTTTATTATAATTGTAAAGCTAAAGTGAGAATTTATTTTACGCTGTAAATGCAAATATTAATCTTGTGTTTTCAATTTAATTACGGGCATAGGCGGTATAATCCAGTCCAATCCCCCTAAAATCTAAACAGGCATATTCCGTTTGGTTACACATATGTTAAATGCACCACATTCGTGCTGGAGAACGCAAAATCAGGAAAGGAGCTCCGACAATATACAATTTTGCAAGTGCTTAGAATGTATATTATTTCAAATGTCCTAAATATAAAATCGGAAAATAATCATCACATCTGATATGACTGTCCTATCGGCAGAACAGCGAAGCAATGTTGCACGCACACGGGCGCATTGTCGGTTCTGTGTGTTTTTGGAAATGTTGCATTTCTCTAGCACGGAATGTGGTGTGCTTCACATATCAGTCACATTACAAACATTGAAAATACATACTTAAAATAACACCACGTTTTTTTAAAACGAGTCACATTCCAAACATTGAAAATCATATCCTTTATATAGCGCACCGAGTACATGCATAAGATACCGCAGACATCCAATGAAAAACAAATGCATAACATTTCAATGTGCAATTTAAAAAATAAATTAAAAAATCACACGCTCCCACCATTTATCTGGGAAATAGATGCACAGCGATATCTAACGATATGTCCCAAGTGTTCTGCAAGACACAACAAGCCATGAAAATACACCTTTCGCAGGTTCAGGAATCGGCCCAAGTCTTTTATTAAATCATTCCCCTATTCTTTTCAATCAAGAAAACCCGGCATGACAATCTACCTTCAACATCCCCGTGACCTCTAGGAATAAACAACGACAGCATACACATTAAATCAATTCAACTAACTAAGAGGGGAAAACCCTTAATGACATGCAAATGAATTGTATGTTCAGGCATGAAGCGAATATAATTATGATAATCGTCAAAATGGCACTTGTTGTTATTATTATTATTATTATTATTATCATTATCCATAATATATCAATTAGTATCCCACTCGTCAATTTCGACGTAGGAGGTGAGCGGGGAGCGAGCGGTGAGAGAGGTGAGTAATGACTATGAGTAAAGCCTGGGTACAGCTGGGACCAAGAGAGAGGGATTCGGACGGTGTGTTTCTCTATGTGAAGCGACTCTCACCCCGGATCACTAATGACACTGAGACAGGGGCGAAAACCCAGGCTAAAGCCCATCGCTGTAGACAGGAGAAAAGAATGTCTCCTGAATCGTCTGGTCTCCTTCATACAACACGTCCTTCGCCCCTTTCGAAGCTCCTCTAGCTATATCTCAGTCACACCACTGCAATTCACACACTCCTTGCAAAAATGCTCAAATACACTATACTCTCAAATACAATTCTCAAATATAATAAATCCATAAATACGTAAATTTGAAATAAATAATTGGGTCATTTTACACAAGGTTTCCGAAGACGAGAAGTATATTCCAAAGCTAGGGTTTTACACCCACCCGTATCCACATTATAACACAAACACACACACTGTTCAAACACGACCCCACAAACACACACGTACAGAAAGTCGGTAGGCATGCAGGTAGAGTGACTGGGTTGTGTACCTTCGCATTAACATGACCTTTCATTTCTCTCTATGTAGATTACCAATCTAGCCGTTCTTTCTCTCTATATTAACCTCCGGTCTGTGTGTGTGTGTGTGTGTGTGTGTGTGTGTGTGTGTGTGTGTGTGTGTGTGTGTGTGTGTGTGTGTGTGTGTGTGTGTGTGTGTGTGTGTGTGTGTGTGTGTGTGTGTGTGTGTGTGTGTATGTATATAGTCTGTAAGAAGGCTGGAAAGCGAGGCTCCACTTTAGAAGCGTTATCAGCGTTCAGACACAGTCCAGGGCAGGGGTCAAGAGTGCCATGGTTTCCTTTAGAAACACTCAAACAAAGTCAACTTGTCCAGCTCTCCTCTCTTCTCTTCACCCTATCTATCGCTCCATTGTTCTCTCTTCATTCTACTCACTTTGCTTAAGGCCAAGTATTAACAAACAGAGGGAGGAGCGTGCGATTTAGGGAATATTTTTTTCTCTCTCCAAAACTAGGACTCCCCTTTAATTTACACGCCACACTTTAGGTAATTCTGTCACCTGGAACTCTCCTCAAATGTATTTGTGAAATGTAATTGAGTAGACAGCTTAACTAAAACACTTGTTTTATAGTCTTCTGGCGATCGTCACTGTTCTCTGGGTTGTGTGTCTGTAGACAGAGAGGTATGGGAGTGATGCTCCCGATCCCTGATTCTGTATTTACATAAAACACTCGACACACACACGATCCTCCGCCTGGCTGCTCCACCAGCCAGTTAATCTGCATTTTTAACACTGTCCTTAACACAAGCCAAAAAGAGCAAAGCGCTAGCTAAAGGAGCAGCGTGTGTGTGTGTGTGTGTGTGTGCATGGTGTGTCCGTGCGGAGCGACGCAGCGCACTGTTGTCTCCGATGCCACGGCAGGGCCACATGCTGTGCTGGCCGTCTGAAATTCAAGCTCTCCTGGCATTTAAGAGCGCTTTCTCCTCCTCCTCCTCCCCCTGCCGCTTCTGTCCGTTCCCTCTCCGTCCTGGCCGCCCCCCCGGGCTGGCTGACGGACAGCCCTCACACACGCTGAACACACTGACCCCACCTAATAACCTAAGACTTAAACATCCCATACCACGCACACACGCTCTATTATACAGTGGCTCATCAAGTAGTACGGCTCTCTGTGCTGGGATAGACATGCCAGAGTGTGTGTGTGTGTGTGTGTGTGTGAGAGCGAGAGAGTGTGTGTGTCCTACTCAGGTGGAGCGGCAGAAATTCAATTCCTCACGCTGAGTGAGAGCTCCTGTCTGTACCGCAGCCCAGCACCAGTAGACAGACGCATACTGTTACACTGTTACACACAGTCAAACAGACACATTTTCACACACTACCTGACAGTGGAAAGCAACCTTGACATTCTACCCGGCCACCTCCGCAGTATCACACGAAATAACACACACACACACACTCCTACTCTGATAAACGCGGGCACGGCACACACAGACACACACAGGCACACACACAGTCAAAGGCATTCACAATGACAAGAGGTAAGGAAAGAAGTAGTAAAAAGGTCAAATTTACCTACTCTTGTTCTGAGTGTAGGGAGAAATACTCAGGAAGGGAAAGCTCTATGGAATCCATCTGCACACTGCCACCATAATGTGAAAAAGCCTCCTCTATAAATCAAAGTTTTTTTCTGCTCTCCTCCTCCTCTCCTGTCCTCCTCTCTCTCTCTTCTCTCTCGCTCCGATCTCTCTCTTTCTCTCCTCTCTCTCTCTCTCTCTCTCTCTCTCTCTCTCTCTCTGTTCCTGTCAGAGCACTGCAATCAGGCACAGTGGTCCTCCGTGTGACAAGCCTATAGGCACAGCAGCCAGCTAGTTGGGACCAAAAGCTCCAGCACTCTTCTAATCAAGGACTTAAAGCCACGATTGGAGCTCATTAATATGTAGCAAGGCTTTGCATATGTAGTCCCTCTGGCCCATCCGGGCTGCTCATTGGTGGACGGGCGGCCAATGGCAGAGAGGCAGGGCTCGGTCTGCACGCACGGAGAGAGAGAGAGCAGCCGAGCAGGTGGAGAGTGGAGGGCAGAGACAAAGAGAGAGAGAGAGAGAGAAAGAGAGAGAGAGAGAGGGACGGAGGGAGGGAGGGGGCAGAGGAATAACGAGAGTGAGCGGTGAAGAGCGAGAGAGAGGTGAGGAGAGTGGGATTTAAAGAACCAGTGCATTCTGTCTGTCTGTCTGTCTGTCTGTCTGTCTGTCTGTCTGTGTCTGTCTGTCTGTCTGTCTGTGTCTGTCTGTCTGTCTGTCTGTCTGTCTGTCTGTCTGTCTGTCTGTCTGTCTGTCTCTGTCTCTCAGGGTAGTTGTCATCAGTGGAGAGAAAGGCTCTCAGACCAGGGTGATACCAAACGTTGTGAATGAAGCCCTGTCATGCAAATACAGCGTTCCATCTGTTTATTGGCAAAAGTCTGTCGTTCTCTCACAGCCTCTCTTCTTTTCCTGCTCTTCCTTTTTCTCTCTGTCTTAATACTCTACCCGTCTGTCTGAAAGTGAGAAAATTAGTCAAATTAAAATATTCCTCTGACCGTCATGTGTTCAAACAGCGCTTGCTCACGCTATGATTTCTGCATATTTGAGCCGGACAGAGTGAGACAGGGTAAAAAGATCAAAGAGGGACATGTATTTTTCAAGTTATTTTAACATTTCACAGTAAAGTACGTGCTGAAAATTCAAGCTCGCCCTCACTCAAGCAATAGGTGGATATGCTGCTATGTTGGATCAATTAGTTTCATAATGGAATTGAATTTCACACTATCCAAAAGGGAAAATGAAATGAAAAATCCTAAAACCAGCTCAGCAGTAAAAATAGGGATTACATTTCCCAGTCCGAGATTCTGGACGGTCTTTGTTGTGGAATGATTGAGAAATGATTTGGGAACGATTTGAGAATGATTTGGGACCTGTTTCCCCGGCTCTGACTGTGTCCGGGTTGTTTTCCAGGCGCATGTCAGCGGCTCCCCGCCTTCCAACCCCAGCAGGGACTGTATTCCCGGCGCCTCAGAACGACGCAATTCCCACTGCTCGGAAAATCCCGGAGCGCCGGTGTTCCACTAACTATTGTGTTTCACAGATGAGGAGCGGATGTCAATAGTGTCCGACTGGCTCTGTGCTCCACACACACTCAGGGGGGTGAACCCTATTTCGTCAAACGTGTATTTCCCTATCTTAAGAAATAAAAATCTCTCTCTCCCCCTGTCCTGTGTCATATACCCTCCCTTGGATGGATGAGAGGATGAGGGAGCGGAGGGGTGGAGGGGTGGAGGGATGGAGGGATGGAGGGGTGGAGGGGTGGAAAGGGGGGACATACAGATGAAAGGGAAGTGTTATGATTATCAGGTTTGGAGGAACAGAGAGAAACCAAACCAATCTGGTCCGTGGCCCCGCTTTGAAGGGTGTGTGTGTGTGAATGTGTGCATTTGAGCACAGACACACACACACACACACACACACACAGAACAAAACAAGTGACTGATCTGTCCCGGATCTCACCCTCTATTAATACCTTTCTAATAAAAGATAAATACTGTATTTCACCAAATAAATGGATGTGGTATAAAATCAACATTTCCCTCCTCGGTTTTCTCACTGTGTTAATTGATCGTCAACAACGAGCGGCTGTTTGCCTAGAGGTAACTGTGGCATCGTAGGAGGGCCATCCCTTCATCCTTCTATCAATTAAACCATGATCATGTAAGGAAATCGTTCTGGGGTGTGAGTTGCGACGGCTATGACACCATACATACACACACACACACGCGCGTACACGCACACACGCACACACACACACACACACACACACACACACACACACCCGTCTGGCCAGGCGTACCTCTGTTATGATGTATCCTTCAGTCTATATGCATCGACAAAGATGAGTTGGAATCAATGCAGCTTTCTCCTGGCTGTAAACAAATACTTTAGCAGAGATGCACGGCCTTCTCTATCTTTCTCTCTCTTTCTCTCTCTCTCCATCTCTCTCTCTGTCTCTCTCTCTCTCTCTCTCTGTCTCTCTCTCTCTCTCTCTCTCTCTCTCTCTCTCTCTCTCTCTCTCTCTCTCTCTCTCTCTCTCTGTCTCTCTGTCTCTCTCTATGTATCTTTCTCTCTGTCTCTCTCTCGCTGTCTCTCTCTCACCTGTCTTTCTCTCTCGCTCTCTCTCTCTGTCTCTCTCCTCACCTTCAGTAACACCAAAATACAGGACCATAAAACCTTTGAAATACATTGAGAACAGTAACACACTAACACACTGCTTGCACTAACACACACATCAGTGTGTGTGTTTAGTGGGAGTTTCAGTTTTTAGGAAAATGAGTTTCCACAGCCTTACCGCTGATAATGACCATCACTGGGTTCAGCTGAACCATCAGACAATTAGAAAAATATAGAAAGCTGTGATACCTTATCGTAATAATCACCCTTTCCCCCCAATAAAAAATAACTATTGAGCTCAATGAATTAGAAAAACGAAGTAACAGAAACACTCATGGTAAAATGAATGACTCTCAAATGTGTCCCAAACTAAGCCAACGAATCCAAACAAGAGAGTGATCATTTCAATTTCAACCACTATTTAGTCAAATCTCTGTCTGTCTAATGTATTCATTTCAATTGAATGTTGTTGTTTTTAAGGTATACAGACATTCAATCCCTGCAGCAGCAAAGCAGAGCATTGATTAAAAGATACTAAAGAGGGGTTTCAAAGCTGTGCGTTGTGAGTGTGTGAAAGCAGAGTGCTGTGTGTGTGTGTGTGTGTGTGTGTGTGTGTGTGTGTGTGTGTGTGTGTGTGTGTGTGTGTGTGTGTGTGTGTGTGTGTGTGTGTGTGTGTGTGTGTGTGTGTGTGTGTGTGTGTGTGTGTGTGTGTGTGTGTGTGTGTGTGTGTCGGGGCCATTTGAAATGTATTTTAATTGGTGCATCTATAATGGAAATGGGAGGAAGACATGCTAGCACGGCCGCGGTGCAGCTAGACTACAGACAAACAACGTACCTGTGTTCAGTCAAATCCCCCAGGACACACACACACACACACACACACACACACACACACACACACACACACACACACACACACACACACACACACACACACACACACACACACCAAACAAACAAACAGGCCACACACATCCCAGTACAAACAAACACATTTAGAGGCATAGATACACAACCTCTTCCTGCAACTCTGTACTGTTCTCTGCACGTCTCTCTGTCTAATGATATAGAGAATGTAAAAATACAACATCAAGTCAAATTCCACTTGTTGTATTAGGTTTGTAACTTTTTGGAGTACAGGGGTCTCTTCATGTATGGTCCATGGTCCAGATGTATTGATTGTGTTCGTGTCTCTCCTTGTTGACAGTGACCCCTTTAGGGCTTCTGAAGTATGTGGAAATGTTTTTAGGTTCAGAGTAGTAAGCAGTGTGAATTACGATGAAATATAATTGAGTCTCTCCTCTCCTCTCAGTCTCTCCTCTCGTCTCCCCTCCTCTCCTCTGTCTCTCCTCTCGTCTCCCCTCCTCTCCTCTCGTCTCCCCTCCTCTCCTCTCCTCTGTCTCTCCTCTCGTCTCCCCTCCTCTCCTCTCAGTCTCTCCTCTCGTCTCCCCTCCTCTCCTCTCAGTCTCTCCTCTCGTCTCCCATCTTCTCCTCTCAGTCTCTCCTCCCATCATCTCCTCTCAGTCGCTCCCCTTCCCTTCCCTCCTCTCCTCTCAGTCTCTCCTCTCGTCTCCCCTCCTCTCCTCTCAGTCTCTCCTCTTGTCTCCCCTCCTCTCCTCTCAGTCTCTCCTCCCATCTTCTCCTCTCAGTCTCTCATCTCGTCTCCCCTCCTCTCCTCTCAGTCTCTCCTCTCATCTCCCCTCCTCTACTCTCAGTCTCTCCTCTCGTCTCCCCTCCTATCCTCTCAGTCTCTCCTCTCATCTCCCCTCCTCTCCTCTCAGTCTCTCCTCTCATCTCCCCTCCTCTCCTCTCAGTCTCTCCTCCCATCTTCTCCTCTCAGTCTCTCCTCCCCACTACCCTCCTCTCCTCTCAGTCTCTCCTCTCATCTCTCCTCCTTTCCTCTCAGTCTCTCCTCCCATCTTCACCTCTCAGTCTCTCCTCCCCACTACCCTCCTCTCCTCTCAGTCTCTCCTCCCATCTTCTCCTCTCTGTCTCTGCTCTCCCTTCCCTCCTCTCCTCTCCTCTCAGTCTCTCCTCTCCCCTCCACTCCTCTCCTCTCAGTCTCTCCTCTCCCCTCCTCTCCTCTCAGTCTCTCCTCTCCCCTCCTCTCTTCTCCTCTCAGTCTCTCCTCTCCCCTTCCCTCCTCTCCTCTCAGTCTCTCCTCTCCTCTCCCCTCCTCTCAGTCTCTCCTCTCAGTCTCTCAGTTTCTCAGTCTCTCAGTCTCTCAGTCTCTCAGTCTCTCAGTCTCTCAGTCTCTCCTCTCCTCTCCTCTCCTCTCCTCTCCTCTCCTCTCCTCTCCTCTCCTCTCAGTCTCCCCTCTCCTCTCCCCTTCCCTCTTCTCCTCTCAGTCTCTCCTCTCCCCTCCCCTCCTCTCCTCTCAGTCTCTCCTCTCCCCTCCCCTCCTCTCCTCTCAGTCTCTCCTCTCCCCTCCCCTCCTCTCCTCTCAGTCTCTCCTCTCCCCTTCCCTCCTCTCAGTCTCTCCTCTCCCCTCCTCTCCTCTCAGTCTCTCCTCTCCCCTCCCCTCCTCTCCTCTCCTCTCCTCTCTGTCTCTCCTCTCCCCTCCCATCCCCTCTTCTCCTCTCAGTCTCTCCTCTCCCCTTCCCTCCTCTCCTCTCAGTCTCCCCTCTCCTCTCCCCTTCCCTCCTCTCAGTCTCTCCTCTCCTGCCTAACTGAATACGGAAGGTCTTAAATATGCACTAGCCAACCACACCAACCACTCTGTCAATATGAGTCAATAACTGCTACACACACTCTCATTCAAAGACACACACACACAGAGCTACGCAGCATTTCACAAATGTCACACAGGTCTTCCTTTGTCTCCTCGGAGTCATGTCTGTGTGACACACACTCATGCAAGCACACACACAACCCCTCTTATACGAGTGCATAATCACAATGAAGGGAAAGCATGGATAAGTGTATGTATGGATGTAGGGTGGTGCCTTATTGTACACATTCGAGCAGTCGACTGCTGCTGTCGTGCGAGTGTGAGTGAGAGAGTGTGCATGTGACTGATCGCGTGTGAGTGTGTGTGCGTGCGTGCGTGTGTGTGAAATGTTAAAGACGATGATGACCCTGTGGTCGCAGGCTGTTGACATCTGTAGAGGAATTATCAGACCTGGGCTGACCAGGCATCAATCACAGCAGTCAATAGGCGAGGGCAAGTTCATTCAGGTCAGCTCTCAGACGGCTTGGTGTGTGTGTGTGCGCGTGTGTGTGTTCTGAGTTACTTACAATGGTTCCCGGTAGCAAAGGAACACACAGTCTGAGCTTTAAAGCTTTTTGCCACCGTGCAGAGAGCAGGCTGCAGTTCACCATAGGATAGATAGAGGGCGCTATGGACTCTGGTCAGCCCACCATTCAGCCCACCAATGTACTGTGGCCAGGGGAGAGAGAGAGGAACATTTCCATTGAAATTCTATCCATTTGTACGTTTGAAATATGAAATATTAAGTTAATTTCAAACGTAATTTAAGTGCCTTTGCAAGAAGGTCTCTTTTTATGTAGTGTTGTGTTGTCTCTCTTGTTGTGATGTGTGTTTTGTCCTATATTTGTATTTAATGTATTATTGTTTTTAATCCCAGCCCCCGTCTCCACAGGAGGCCTTTTGCCTTTCGGCAGCCGTCATTGGAAGTAACAATTTGTTCTTAGCTGACTTGCCTAGTTAAATAAAATGTTAAATTAAAAAAAATATTTAAAAATGACCCAAAAAATTGGTGAATAAAATAAGTACAAAAGGTCCTTATAACAACTGACACCGCTTTACCGATAGCAGACGGACAGATTGTCCAACCGTCTCATGCACGCGGACACGAACACCGTGTCCATGTCATGTGGTGGTGGAGGTGGGGAGTGAGAGAGCGAGGGGCTACAGTAAGTGGTCTAATGGCCTAGCAGCAGGTACAATTGTCACATGAAGGAAAGGGCCAATTTCAAAGCCCTCCTGCCTAGCCCTGATATAACAACCTCACTGCAGGACCCACGGGACAGACCCTGTCTCTCTCTCTCTCTGTGTGTGTGTATGTGTGTGTGTGTGTGTGTGTGCGCGTGTGTGTGTGCGTGTGTGTGCGTGCGTGTGTGTGTCAGACAGAAAGACATCATTATATCTCTAGGTGGACAGTGTGTAACTGGGGGAAATTAAAGGGTAGACAGTCGGACGGAACTCATATTATTAGACACAAACTACATTTCTAGGTGAGTTGTTTGGTTGTTTACTGCTAAAAGAGAGTGTGACACTTTGTGTGTGTGTGTGTGTGTGTGTGTGTGTGTGTGTGTGTGTGTGTGTGTGTGTGTGTGTGTGTGTGTGTGTGTGTGTGTGTGTGTGTGTGTGTGTGTGTGTGTGTGTGTGTGTGTGTGTGTGTGTGTGTGTGTGTGAGAGAGAGAGAGAGAGAGATAGAGAGTGGGCCGAGATAACAGTGACAACACACTGGGGCATAAAACAATACGGAGATAGCAAACAAATCAAAATACAGCTAAACGATAATTAGACAAGGGAGTACAGTCTGTGTATACAGTATGATACATATCAGAATATACAGATATACAAAACAATGTCCAGAACATAATAATGTACATTTCCAAATGACACAAACTGAAAAGTAAAATAATCGTAACACGATGTAATGGAATAACAGTAGTAATTTTTATTTGTATATATATATATATATATATATATATATATATATATATATATATATATATATGAAATATGAAATATATATAGCGAGAGAGAGAGAGAATTATGAGTGAACAAAAAAAATGACCTTCACATCTTGCATTTTTTAACATAATACAAGGGTTAAGTCGATAGATAGTGAGAATTTAGAAGTAATATGGTATATCACAGCTAGTTAAACAGCGCCTTCAGAAAGTATTTGCACCCCTTGACTGTTTCCACATTTTGTCGTGTTACAACCTGAATTTAAAAATGGAATAAATTGAGATGTTACTGTCACTGGCTTACACACATAATACACCCCATAATGTCAACGTGGAATGACGTTTTTCCCTTTTTATTTTACACGTTTATTAAAGGTCTGAAATGTCTTCAGCCAATAATTATTCAAGTCTATTAACTAGTAACACAAGTTGCATGGACTCACTCTGTGTGCAATAATAGTGTTGAACATGTGTTTTTTATGACCACCTCATCTCTGTACCCCACACATACAATTACTGTATCTGTAAGGTCCCTCAGTCGAGCAGTGAATTTCAAACACAGATTCAACTACAAAGACCAGGGAGGTTTTCCAATGCCTCGGAAACAAGGGCACCTATTGGTAGATGGGTAAAAAAAAACAAAAAAAAAACAGACATTGAATATCCATTTCAACATGGTGAAGTTATTAACTCAGTTGCCGGTAGGAAGGAAACTGCTCAGGGATTTCTCCATGAGGCCCATGGTGACATTAAAACAGCTGCCGAGTTGAATGGCTGTGATAGGAGGAAACTGAGGATGGATCAACAACATTGTAGTTACTCCACAATACTAACCTAATTGAAAAGAAGGAAGTCTGTACAGAATACAAATATTCCAAAACATACATCCTGTTCGCAACAAGCAATTCACTTTTTGGCTGAATACAAAGTGTTATGTTTGGGGCAAATCCAACACATTACTAAGTATCACACAAGCAAAGTAGTGGCCGAATCATGTTATGGGTGTGCTTGTAATTGTTAAAGATTGGAGATCAGGATAAAAAAGGTTTTCTAGCAATGATAAACAACCAATTTGACAGAGCTTGAAGAATTTGGAAAAAAAATCATATTGGGCAATTGTTGCACAATCCAGGTGTGGAAAGCTCTTAGAGACTTACCCAGAAAGATTCAAAGCTGTAATCACTGCCAAAGTTGCATCTACAAAGTATTGACTTGAGTCAATTAGATATTTAATTTAATTTTCAATACAATTTGCAAAAAAAACATGTTTTAAATTTGTCATTAAGAGGAGTTGTGTGTAGATGGGTGAAATTGCTTTATTTTGAATTCAGTCTGTAACACAATAAAATGTAGGGGTATGAATACTTTCTGAAGGCACTGCTATAATGGAATTAGTTTGCTCTTTACAACGGAAAGCAAATGGAAATGCACAATTGTATTATTGTATAAGCAGAAAAATATGCTCTTCTCAGAAAATAGAGTGATTTCTGAAAGTATTCAGATCTCCTGACTTTTTTCACATTTTGTTACATTAAAGAATTATTCTAAAATGGATCAAATATTATTTGATCTGCAATACCTTATTTACATAAGTACTCAAACCCTTTGCTATGAGCCTCGAAATTGAGCTCAGGTGCATCCTGTTTCCATTGATCATCATTTAGATGTTTTTACAACTTGATTGGTGGTAAATTCAATTAACTGGACATGATTTGGAAAGGCACACATACCTGTCTATAGAACATCCCACATGTCACAACCTAATCCAAGCCATGAGGTTGAAGGAATTCTCCATAGAGCTCTGAGACTGGATTGTGTAGAGGCACAGATCTGGGGAAGGCTACCAAAACATTTCTGCAACATTGAAGGTTCCCAAGAACACAGTGGCCTCCATCATTCTTAAATGGTAGAAGTTTGAATCCAACAAGACTCTACCTGGAGCTGGTAGCTGGCCAAACTAAGCAATCTGGGGAGAAGGGCCATGGTCAGGGAGGTGACCAAGAACCCGATGGTCACTCTGACAGAGCTCTAGAGTTCCTTTGTGGAGATGGGAGAATCTTACAGAAGAACAACCATTTCTGCAGCACTCCACCAATCAGGCCTTTATGGTAGAGTGGCCAGAAATAAACCACTCCTCAGTAAAAGACTAATGAAATACCCCCAAAAGCACCTAAAGGACTCTAAGACCATGAGAAACAAGATTCTTTGGTATGATGAAACAAAGATTGAACTCTTTGACCTGGATGCCAAGTGTCACGTCTGGAGGAAACCTAGCACCTTCCCTACGGTGAAGCATGGTGGTGGCAGCATCATGCTGTGGGGATGTTTTTCAGCAGCAGGGACTGGGACAGTAGTCAGGATCGAGGGAAAGATGAATGTAGCAAAGTATAGAGAGATCCATGATGAAAACCTGCTCCACAGCGCTCAGGACCTCAGGCTGGGGCTAAGGTTCACCTTCCAACAGGACAATGACCCTAAGCACACAGCCACGACAACGCAGGAGTAGCTTCGGGACAAGCCCAACCAGAGCCCGGACTTGAACCCTATCGAACATCTCTTGAGAGACCTGAAAATAGCTTTGCAGCAGCGCTCCCCATCCATCCAGGCAGAGCTTGAGAGGATCTGCGGAGTGGAATGGGAGAAACTCCCCAAATACAGGTGTGTGGACACACACACCACCACCCATACACACACCATACACACCACCACCCATACACACACCACACACACCACCACCCATACACACACCATACACACCACCACCCATACACACACCACACACACCACCACCCATACACACACACCACACACACCACCACCCATACACACACCACACACACCACCACCCATACACACACCACACACACCACCACCCATACACACACCACACACACCACCACCCATACACACACCACACACACCACCACCCATACACACACCACACACACCACCACCCATACACACACACCACCCAAGCTTGTAGCATCAAATCCAAGAAGACTTGAGGCAGTAATCGCTGCCAATGGTGTTTCAACAAAGTACCGTGTACACGCGCGCACACACAAACACACGCACACACACACACAAACACACACACACAGAGGGATTTATTGACTGCTGCTGATATGTGATACGCTTTAGGGCATTAAGGTACCTTTTAGTCAGGTATTTGTAGATGGAATGGAACCTTTCTGAGTCTTATCTCTCCCTGTAATTAGGACTTCACCGGCCTGATATCAGTTATACTGCTCTCTTTCTCTCGCTGCGGTTGTATTCGGCGCGTCTGACAAATAAATAAATTGTATTTGATTAAGGTAAAATCTACTCATGAAGTCTGATTAATTTGTAATTGACAAACGGCATTTAAGTACAGAGTAAATATACCTATAACATTACTATAACTTCTTTGGACCTAACATGATCATCATCTAGTATTCCAAGATACACGGTAGAATGGTTGTACAGTACTAATGGGTACACAAATACTTTGTTCCACCCCCCCACACGTAATGCATTTTTAAAAACCTGCTGATAAGCCTGTGCAAATATGTTTTTAACACAGAAACGTCAAAATCTCAAGGAAGCTTTGTTCTAACATGAAGTCAACTCCCACCCTGCCACCTCCCATCCTGTCACCTCCCACCCTGCCACCTCCCACCCTGCCACCTCCCATCCTGTCACCTCCCACCCTGCCACCTCCACCCTGCCACCTCCCATCCTGTCACCTCCCTCCCTGTCAACTCCCACCCTGCCACCTCCCATCCTGTCACCTCCCACCCTGCCACCTCCCACCCTGCCACCTCCCATCCTGTCACCTCCCACCCTGTCACCTCCACCATGTCACCTCCCACCCTGCCACCTCCCACCCTGCCACCTCCCACCCTGTCATCTCCCAACCTGTCGCCTCCCACCCTGCCACCTCCCTCCCTGTCACCTCCCTCCCTGCCACCTCCCACCCTGTCACCTCCCACCCTGCCACCTCCCACCCTGCCACCTCCCACCCTGCCAGCTCCCACCCTGTCGCCTCCCACCCTGTCACCTCCCACCCTGTCACCTCCCACCCTGTCACCTCCCACCCTGTCACCTCCCACCCTGCCGCCTCCCACCCTGCCACCTCCCACCCTGTCACCTCCCACCCTGTCACCTCCCACCCTGCCACCTCCCATCCTGTCACCTCCCAACCTGTCGCCTCCCACCCTGCCACCTCCCTCCCTGTCACCTCCCACCCTGCCACCTCCCATCCTGTCACCTCCCACCCTGCCACCTCCCACCCTGCCACCTCCCATCCTGTCACCTCCCACCCTGCCACCTCCACCCTGTCACCTCCCACCCTGCCACCTCCCACCCTGCCACCTCCCACCCTGTCATCTCCCAACCTGTCGCCTCCCACCCTGCCACCTCCCTCCCTGTCACCTCCCTCCCTGCCACCTCCCATCCTGTCACCTCCCACCCTGCCACCTCCACCCTGTCACCTCCCACCCTGTCTACTCCCACCCTGCCACCTCCCATCCTGTCACCTCCCAACCTGTCGCCTCCCACCCTGCCACCTCCCTCCCTGTCACCTCCCTCCCTGCCACCTCCCATCCTGTCACCTCCCACCCTGCCACCTCCACCCTGTCACCTCCCACCCTGTCTACTCCCACCCTGCCACCTCCCATCCTGTCACCTCCCAACCTGTCGCCTCCCACCTTGCCACCTCCCTCCCTGTCACCTGTCACCCTGCCACCTCCCACCCTGTCACCTCCCACCCTGTCACCTCCCAACCTGCCACCTCCCACCCTGTCACCTCCCTCCCTGTCACCTCCCACCCTGCCACCTCCCATCCTGTCACCTCCCACCCTGCCACCTCCCACCCTGTCACCTCCCACCCTGCCACCTCCCTCCCTGTCACCTCCCACCCTGCCACCTCCCACCCTGTCACCTCCCTCCCTGTCACCTCCCACCCTGCCACCTCCACCCTGTCACCTCCCTCCCTGTCACCTCCCACCCTGCCACCTCCCACCCTGTCACCTCCCACCCTGTCACCTCCCACCCTGCCACCTCCCACCCTGTCATCTCCCAACCTGTCACCGTTATCAGACCCTTGAGGAAATGGTTGATAGCTGATTATGTTTCTGTTGAAAGGGAGCACTTCTAGAAAGCAATATACTTGTTTTAGAGCATGACAAAAATTTGCACAGTGATTAGATGATTACACTCAATGAACAGTTAATAACTGAATGTACGTACACCAACGTGAGGTGAACCAGACATGTCAAATCAATTCAATTCTTTTCAAATCAAAGACGTGAATTTGTCAGACGCGTCGAATACGACAGGTGTAGGTCGACCTTACAGGGAAATGCTTCCTTATACGCCCTTAACCAACAAATGTACAGTATATCTACCGTAGTCTACTCTATGGGCACTTCAAGCAAGGCTTAGCAGAGAGGTGACAAATCCTAAAAGCTAAAGTGAATCTCCTCCTGTCTCTCTTGGTGTCATATTGTATCCACAGGCAGGCATCTCTCCACACACCTTTCCTTTCCCACGCCTCCTAAGGACCTGGTGCCAACTTTCCATCTGTCTACGTCCTCCCCTGATTGGGTCGGGTCGACGACGAGGGCCCCTGGCCCATCTGGTGTGAGTGTGTATGTGTGGATGTATGGGTGCGTGTGTGTGTGTGTGTGTGTGTGTGTGTGTGTGTGTGTGTGTGTGTGTGTGTGTGTGTGTGTGTGTGTGTGTGTGTGTGTGTGTGTGTGTGTGTGTGTGTGTGTGTGTGTGTGTGTGTGGATGTATGGGTGGTGGTGTGTGCGTCCACCTGATGAGCTCCAGAGAGAGAGGGGGACGTGAGAGGACAGCAAGGCCCAGGCCGGAGCAGCAGCTGCTGGGTAAATCTGCTGGGTTTAGGGGGGCTTTCTGGAGCCTGTCACCGCCATCAGTAACCTTTGGTGGAGGGCTCAAACACACACACACACACGATAATATGTGTGTGAATCTGTAAGTGGGACACTGGGGCATGTGATCGAAGTCTACGGAACGTCCTTCTGACAACACGTGGAGGTCAGAGGGATTCTCACTGCCCTGCACGGATAGGTGTGTGTGTCTGTGTGTGTGTGTGTGTGTGTGTGTGTGTGTGTGTGTGTGTGTGTGTGTGTGTGTGTGTGTGTGTGTGTGTGTGTGTGTGTGTGTGTGTGTGTGTGTGTGTGTGTGTGTGTGTGTGTGTCTGTATGTGTGTGTGTGAGGCCATGTTCTGTTATAATCTCCACCCGGCACAGCCAGAAGAGGACTGGCCACCCCACATAGCCTGGTTCCTCTCTAGGTTTCTTCCTAGGTTTTGGCCTTTCTAGGGAGTTTTTCCTAGCCACCGTGCTTCTACACCTGCATTGCTTGCTGTTTGGGGTTTTAGGCTGGGTTTGTACAGCACTTTGAGATATCAGCTGATGTACGAAGGGCTATATAAAGGGCTATATGAAGGGCTATATGAAGGGCTATATAAATACATTTGATTTGAGGTCTGAAAAAGCAGGGACGTTGGCCGATCAGAACTGCTCCCAAGCTCTAGCTGAAGGAAAACTAGCCTGGTGCTGAAGTGTGTGTGTGTGTTATCTCTCTGAATTACCACATACCCAATTATCAATGGACTGTGTGTGTTTATACATACCAATGACAACTGGCTAAGACACACAGACACACACACACACAAGGGAGTGTTAGCCCTGAGGCCTTGTTGACCTCCTATCTCCCTGTCCATCCCTTGTGACCTCATCAAAAGAGGACAGGACAGAAGTAGAGCGTTGGGCGGGACGGTGAGCTGCGCCTGCTGACCTCATCAAAAGTGGACGGCCAGGGCAGCTGGGCAGGCTGAAGGAGTGGACGTGACCCCATCACAAGTGGACAGGCGTGGTGCAGGCGTGGGTCAGCGCTGCCTTCCACTGATCATCTCCCTATAGAATGATATGCTTCTCTAATCTATTTTATTTGATTCTATTCTATTCCGGGACTCTATTTCTGGCTGGCGTTAAGGTGGCGCTAGTCTCAAACGCGTCAGTTTGCAATTTCGTCACGTAGAAACTGGTGCACGGGCATTTCTCAGCCGTAACGCCTTGTTCTGCAATTTACCTGTCTTATATCAGCTCAGATGGGAGGGGTGGAAATATTTGAGGTGTCCTTAATAACATGATCCAAAGTGTTCATTTCAGGCGGCGCAGATGGAGATATTTAAGACCAAACAAAAGCTGTTCTTAGCGGTAAAGCAGTTTGGGCCCTGCCCGTACGCACATGGATCATGTGGTTTTGGTGCCTGTGTACTTCGTAGTTTGAAACATAAAAAACAAACGTTTTTCCCATTTTGTTAAATTTGATTTTAAAAAACAAGCATTCATCCTCTCAATTAATACCTTTTTTTTTTGTCTGCCCAATGCGGTCGCAAAAAATGTCAAGGCTGTCGATAAAGGGTTTGGCTCCTGAAACCGCTTGGAAATACATCTTAATCACCAATGCTTTATTCAAATATCAAGTTTGAGAGGAGTAAAACAGTGAGCTTACAGTCCATTTTTAAAAAATCTTTTAATTGTAGGCAGGCCCACATCATTTCAGCCGTGCAGGAAGCCCATCATGCTGATCGTTAAACGAGAGACGAGAACCTCTGTGAATACCTGGTGAACCTCGTATTTAAAAGGGATCTGTAACCTGAAAAATGGCTCGTTTTCTGTTTCACATGTTCAAAACCCAAGCTCTCCCTTAGTCCTACCACAACGAAGGCTGGTTCACATGTTCAAAACCCAAGCTCTCCCTTAGTCCTACCACAACGAAGGCTGGTTCACATGTTCAAAACCCAAGCTCTCCCTTAGTCCTACCACAACGAAGGCTGGTTCACATGTTCAAAACCCAAGCTCTCCCTTAGTCCTACCACAATGAAGGCTGGTTCACATGTTCAAAACCCAAGCTCTCCCTTAGTCCTACCACAATGAAGGCTGGTTCACATGTTCAAAACCCAAGCTCTCCCTTAGTCCTACCACAACGAAGGCTGGTTCACATGTTCAAAACCCAAGCTCTCCCTTAGTCCTACCACAACGAAGGCTGGTTCACATGTTCAAAACCCAAGCTCTCCCTTAGTCCTACCACAACGAAGGCTGGTTCACATGTTCAAAACCCAAGCTCTCCCTTAGTCCTACCACAACGAAGGCTGGTTCACATGTTCAAAACCCAAGATCTCCCTTAGTCCTACCACAACGAAGGCTGGTTCACATGTTCAAAACCCAAGCTCTCCCTTAGTCCTACCACAACGAAGGCTGGTTCACATGTTCAAAACCCAAGCTCTCCCTTAGTCCTACCACAATGAAGGCTGGTTCACATGTTCAAAACCCAAGCTCTCCCTTAGTCCTACCACAACGAAGGCTGGTTCACATGTTCAAAACCCAAGCTCTCCCTTAGTCCTACCACAACGAAGGCTGGTTCACATGTTCAAAACCCAAGCTCTCCCTTAGTCCTACCACAACGAAGGCTGGTTCACATGTTCAAAACCCAAGCTCACATGTTCAAAACCCCTTAGTCCTACCACAACGAAGGCTGGTTCACATGTTCAAAACCCAAGCTCTCCCTTAGTCCTACCACAACGAAGGCTGGTTCACATGTTCAAAACCCAAGATCTCCCTTAGTCCTACCACAACGAAGGCTGGTTCACATGTTCAAAACCCAAGCTCTCCCTTAGTCCTACCACAACGAAGGCTGGTTCAACAGCAATGATTTTATGATATCATTACATTTTTACATGTATTTATACTTGTATTCATACTTGTATTTATTCTTGCCTGTTTTTCATCAAATGTTATTACAACCAAACACATTATAATGGTTCACCTTCCTGGTATTATGGTGACAACGTCCGTGGGGCGCTTGCAATGCAACTTCTGGAGACGTGTGAATGCGATCTGATCTGTAAAGAAGGTTCTGAATATGTTGCTCAAATACAGGCCTATTTGGGAGCAGTATAGCAGTGAGTAGTGGACATTCTCCCTTTCTACTGTCCAGCTACAGTGAAACGTTTGGATGTGCTTAAAACCCTCCATAGTCAGTGATGTTATGATGCTACATGCCCACGGGAGAAATGAAGGTGCCTGTAACTGCGCCACAGCCTATTTCTTGTTCTATGTTGCTGTTTTCGTTTTGTTTAGAATTGGATTAAAATTCTTTAAAAAAAAATGTTTAGGCCTTATCAAGCATTTATTTAATCTTGCTTACTGACAATATTTGTCATGTCCATGCTCAGCCATAATGCAATTTACAGTAGGCCCAGCCCCTCTATCAGTGTAAATGCTATTGAAGCCATGCAATTACTGAGAACAATGTGGACTGCAAATGGGTTCACGTTAATATATTTAGCTAAGATAGGTCTACATTTTGCTACTTCGTTTCTGTAAGTCATTCAACAAACGACAACGGACTAACATTGGACTTGGAGTTGATTCCAAGGCAATACACAAAAGAGCGTAAATACACAACTTGAAGCACCCACATATTTAGCTGTGGAGCACGTTCTGATTGGCCAGTGAGGGGCCAAGCCTCGACACACCCACAACTTGTTTATTCATCAAACTCAGCCCTTTCGCCCCAATGCCCCCCTGAACCTATAGCACTACCGCCTGCGCTTAGACTGACCATTGTGTTAGGTTTGTTCAAATAGAGCCAGTCTGTTCTATTCAGAATTGACACTGAACTCATCACAAAGTTAAAAACAGAAGATGTCAAAGATTGAATTACAATGAATTCTGTCATCATGGTGTGTGTGTGTGTGTGTGTGTGTGTGTGTGTGTGTGTGTGTGTGTGTGTGTGTGTGTGTGTGTGTGTGTGTGTGTGTGTGTGTGTGTGTGTGTGTGTGTGTGTGTGTGTGTGTGTGTGTGTGTGTGTGCGTGCGTGCGTGCGTGCGTGCGTGCGTGCGTGCGTGCGTG
>NC_068455.1:38603666-38618666 GCF_023373465.1 Oncorhynchus keta
AATAGATTTTTTTTTTTCCAATTGTGCATTCAGAGCCTTGAATGCAGACGGACCACAACCTCTCACTACACTACCTTTACTATGCAACTAAGACGTGTGTGGACCTCAGTAAGGATGATCCTCACTCTCTTTTGGCCCAAACTTTAGCTGAAACTCTACTGCACAAACCAATACTCAATAGGTCTCATTTATCAATTTATGCACAAAATGAACAATACATCTCAGCCAGGCTTTGTGTACGCCTTATTCATAATGGCAAATATACATATTTCTACGTAAATGTTGATAAATGAGTTCCATTGGGACATAGAAATTGTCCTTTTTGGAAGACGGCTTTATCCAAAGTGACTTAAAGTTAACATACACAACATGACCAAAAGTATGTGGATATTAATCATTGGTATTAATATGGAGTTGGTCACCCTTTACTGCTATAACGTCCTCCACTCGTCTGGGAAGGCTTTCCACTACATGTTGGAGCATTGCTGTGGGGAATAGATGTTGGAGCATTGCTGTGGGGAATAGATGTTGGAGCATTGCTGTGGGGAATAGATGTTGGAGCATTGCTGTGGGGAATAGATGTTGGAGCATTGCTGTGGGGAATAGATGTTGGAGCATTGCTGTGGGGAATAGATGTTGGAGCATTGCTGTGGGGAATAGATGTTGGAGCATTGCTGTGGGGAATAGATGTTGGAGCATTGCTGTGGGGAATAGATGTTGGAGCATTGCTGTGGGGAATAGATGTTGGAGCATTGCTGTGGGGAATAGATGTTGGAGCATTGCTGTGGAGAATAGATTTTGTAGCATTGCTGTGGGGAATAGATTTTGGAGCATTGCTGTGGGGACTTGCTTCTATTCAGTCACAAGCATTAGTGAGGTCAGGCACTGATGTTGGGCGATTAGACCTGGCTCACAGTCGGCATTACAAATCATCCCAAAGTTGTTCGATGGGGTTGAGGTCAGGGCTCTGTGCAGGCCAGTCAAGTTCCTCCACAATGATCTCGACAAACCATTACTGTATGGACCTCGCTTTGTGCCACATGCCACATGTGTCATGCTGAAATAGGAAAGGACTTTCCTCAAACTGTTGCCACAAATATGGAAGCACAGAATCGTCTAAAATGTCATTGTATGCTGTCGTGTTAAGATTTCCCTTCACTGGAACTAAGGGGCCTAGCCCAAACCATGACAAATAGCCCCAGACCATTTTTCCTCATCCACCAAACTTTACAGTTGCCACTATGCGTTGTGGCAGGTAGCGTTCTCCTGGCATCCGCTAAACCCAGATTACTCCGTCCAGAGAATGTGTTTCCACTGCTCAATGGTGGCGAGCATTACACCACTCTTGCCGACGCTTGGCATTAGTTATGGTGATCTTAGGCTTGTGTGCGGCTGCTCGGCCATGGAAACCCATTTCATGAAGCTCCCGACTAACAGTTGATGTGCTAACGTGGCTTCCAGAGGCAGTTTGGAACTCGTTAGTGAGTGTTGCAACCGAGGACAGATGATTTTTACACGCTGTTGAGGCGTTGTTGCTCCTAGATGTTTCCACTTCCCAATTACAGCACTTGCAGTTAACCGGTGCAGCTCTAGCAGGGCATAAATCTGATGAACTGACTTGTTGGAAAGGTGGCATCCTATGACAGTGCCATGTTGAAAGTCACTGAGCTCTTCAGGGAGGCCATTCTACTACCAATGTTTGTCTACGGAGATTGCATGGCTGTGTGCTCAATTTTATACACCTATCAGCAACGGGTGTGGCTAAAATATCTGAACCCACTAATCTGAAGGGGTGTCCACATACTTTCACATATATAGTGTATATATAGTATATGTGGCCCCTTTGGGTCAACTATGCATTTGCATAGAAAAATCTCAATCTGAACATCCCTTTCGTCCCATCCCTTTCCTCCCAATCCCTCCTCTCCCCTTCTGCCTTTCCCTTAATCCCAGACAGATTTTCATCTGGATTAGGGGGGTTTGTGGCTATGCTGCCCTGTTGCCCTGAGAGTGGCTCGTTACTCAGATTAGGCCGATCCTCGTTGCCCCTCATCGGCCCAAAAACCTAATCTCACTTTACAGATCTCTCGCTCTCTCTGTGCCTTCTCTCCCTCAGATTAATACACTGCTGCTAATGCCAATGCTTCTGCTACTGCTACTACTGCTACTACTTCTACTGCTGCCGCTGCTGCTGCTGCTGCTGCTAGGGCTACTACTTCTACTGCTGCTGCTGCTGCTGCTATTGCTGCTGCTACTGCTGCTACTGCTGTTATTGCTGCTGTTGTTGCTGCTGCTACTGCTGCTATTGCTGCTGCTGTTGCTGCTATTGCTGCTGCTATTGCTGCTGCTATTGCTGCTGCTACTGCTGCTATTGCTGCTGCTATTGCTGCTGCTATTGCTGCTGCTGCTGCTACTGCTACTGCTGCTACTGCTGCTGCTACTTCTGCTGCTGCTGCTACTACTGCTGCCGCTGATCCTGCTGCTACTGCTGCTACTGCTGCTACTGCTGCTGCTACTTCTGCTGTTGCTGCTACTACTGCTGCCGCTGTTGCTGATCCTGCTGCTACTGCTGCTACTGCTGCTGCTCCTGCTGCTACTGCTGCTACTGCTGCTGCTACTGCTGCCACTGCTGCTACTACTGCTGCTACTGCTGCTACTGCTGCTGCTACTACTGCCGCTGCTGCTACTGCTGCCGCTGCTGCTACTGCTACTGCTGCTACTGCTACCCGCTGCTACTGCTACTGCTACTACTGCTGCTGCTACTACAGCTACTGCTACTACTACTGCTGCTGCTACTGCTGCTGCTACTGCTGCTGCTGCTGCTACTACTGCTACTACAGCTACTGCTGCTACTGCTGCTATTACTACTGCTACTGCTACTACTACAACTGCTGCTACTACTACTACTACTACTACTACTACTACTACTACTGCTACTACTGCTGCTGCTGCTACTACTGATGCTGCTACTGCTGCCGCTACTGCTACTACTGCCGCTGCTACTACTGCTACTGCTGCTGCTGCTGCTATTACTACTGCTACTGCTACTACTACAACTGCTGCTACTACTACTACTACTACTACTACTACTACTGCTACTACTGCTGCTGCTGCTACTGCTGCTGCTGCTGCTGCTACTACTGCTGCTGCTGCTACTGCTGCTACTGCTGCTGCTGCTACTACTGCTGCTACTGCTGCTGCTGCTGCTGCTACTGCTACTGCTGCTGCTGCTGCTGCTACTGCTGCTGCTGCTACTGCTGCTACTGCTGCTACTGCTACTGCTGCTACTGCTGCTGCTGCTACTGCTACTGCTGCTGCTGCTGCTGCTGCTGCTGCTATTACTGCTGCTGCTACTTCTACTACTGCTACTGCTGCTGCCACTGCTACTGCTATTATTGCTCTGGGGGAGAGCCTGAGAATGGAGGCTTTCACAGTGTGTGTGTGTTTGTGTTTGTGTTTGTGTTTGTGTGCATGTGCATGTGTGTGTGCGTACAACTGATAGGCTCAGTTAATGGCCATGCATTAGAACTCCAATCGCAGAGAGAACACAATTGCGTTCTGCAACAGAGGTACGGTGGGCCTTAACACACAATTACACTGTGTTCTATTGAACTGCTGCTTCTAACACACACAATCACAGTGCCTTCAGAAACTATTCATACCCTTTCACTTATTCCACATTTTGTTGTGTTACAGCCTGAATTCAAAATGTTTTTTTTTAAAAGTCTTCTCACCCATCTACACACAACACCCCATACTGACAAAGTGAAAAGATATTTTTTGAAATGTTTGTACAGAAGTATCTAATTTACATAAGTATTCACACCCCTGAGTGTTAGAATCACTTTTGGCATCAATTAAGGCTGTGAGTCTTTCTGGGTAAGTCTCTAAGAGCTCTGTTCACCTGGATTGTACAATATTTGCACATTACTCTTTTTGTTGTTGATCATTGCTAGACAACCATTTTCAAGTCTTGCTATAGACTTCCAAGGCGATTTAAGTCAAAACTGTAACTAGGCCACTCAGAGACATTTACTGTTGTCTTGATAAGCAACTCCAGTGTATATTTGGCCTTGTGTTTCAGCTTATTGTCATGCTGAAAGGTGAATTTGTCTCCCAGTGTTTGTTGGAAAGCAGACTGAACCAGGGTTTTCACTAGTATTTTGCCTGTGCTTAGCTCTATTCCGGGGTTTTTTTTATCCCAAAAAACTCCCTAGTCCTTGCGGATGACAAGCATACCCAGAACATGATGCAGACAACACCATGCTTGAAAATATGAAGAGTTGGTACTGGTATTTTAAGGTTTCCTTCTTCTCCGGCAACTGAGTTATGAAGGGGGCGTGTATCTTTGTAGTGACTGGGTGCATTGACACCCCATCCATAGTTTAATGAATAACTTCAACATGCTCAAAGGGATATTCAATGTCTGCTTTTCTGTCTTCATCCATCTACAAAGAGGTGCCCTTCTTTGCAAGGAATTGGCAAACCTTTCTGGTCTTTGTAGATGAATCTGTGTTTGAAATGTACTGCTCAACTGAGGGACTTTACAGTAAATTGTATGTGTGGGTACAGAGATGAGGTAGTCATTCAAATATCACGTTAAACACTATTATTGCACACACACAGAGTCCATGCACCTTATTATGTGATCTGTTAAGTACATTTTTTGTCCTGGACTTATTGAGGCTTGCAATGACAATGGAGTTTAATACTTATTAAATCAAGACATGTCAGCATTCAATTTTCTAAAAGCATACTTCCATTTTGACATTATGGGGTATTGTGGGAAGGGCAGTGACAAAATGTGGAAAAAGTCAAGGGGTTTGAATACTTTCTGAAAGCACTCACTGGGCTATGCTGTGTTCGATCTAGACCCCATACCCCACTAGCCAATTGAGTCATCATCAGTTACAACAACAGAGCGAACTTCTTCTTCACCAAATGCCTCTTTTGTTGCTAAGCCTCTATCACAGGCCTGGTCATAGAGAAAAACCAACAGACTACACACAGAGAGTACACGCATCCACACACACATACACACACACACACACACACACAGACACACAGACATACACAGCATAGCAGACCTCATGTTCATACTTAGGTTAATGGTGCGCTCGGCTACAAATTATTCTGATCAAATATTAATGTGATATGCTAAACGGTAACATGGAAAAGCATTGTGGAATTCCTCTCAGGGAATAAGGAAATACCAGTGGGATTACCACGGTAATAATGTAGCTCTGTGTGTGAACATGAGTTAGGTACTACGGAATACCAAGTATGACATGATAAGATACATACCGATATGCTTTTACATACTGTATTTAGAAGTAGAGGGTTCAGGGTTCTCAATAGACCCTGAAAATGACAAGAATCAAGAATTATTGAAAAATGCCGTACTTAAAGTAATTGTCCAGTGTTTCCAGATTTCTGTGAAATATGACCTATAATTGATTACAATACGAGCGAAATTGTTTTCCTTCCAACAAATTGTAATTAAGTATGTTAAAAAGCAGTTTGTTGAAATGGTGTGGGCGTACCCCAACAACAAAATGGTGTGGGCGTACCCCAACAACAAAATGGTGTGGGCGTACCCCAACAACAAAATGGTGTGGGCCTACCTCAAAAACAAAATGGTGTGGGAATACCCCAACAACAAATGGTGTGGGCGTACCCCAACAACCGATGGTGTGGGCGTACCCCAACAACAAAATGGTGTGGGCATACCCCAACAACAAATGGTGTGGGCATACCCCAACAACAAAATGGTGTGGGCATACCCCAACAACAAATGGTGTGGGCCTACCCCAACAACAAAATGGTGTGGGCATACCCCAACAACAAATGGTGTGGGCGTACCCCAACAACAAAATGGTGTGGGAATACCCCAACAACAAATGGTGTGGGCATACCCCAACAAAGAAATGGTGTGGGCATACCCCAACAATAAAATGGTGTGGGCATACCCCAACAAAGAAATGGTGTGGGCATACCCCAACAATAAAATGGTGTGGGCATACCCCAAAAACAAAATGGTGTGGGCGTACCCCAACAACAAATGGTGTGGGTGTACCCCAACAACAAATGGTGTGGGCATTCCCCAACAACAAAATGGTGTGGGCATACCCCAACAACAAATGGTGTGGGCGTACCCCAACAACAAAATGGTGTGGGCGTACCCCAACAACAAAATGGTGTGGGAATACCCCAACAAGAAATGGTGTGGGCATACCCCAACAAAAAAATGGTGTGGGCATACCCCAACAACAAAATGGTGTGGGCGTACCCCAACAACAAAATGGTGTGGGCGTACCCCAACAACAAAATGGTGTGGGAATACCCCAACAACAAATGGTGTGGGCATACCCCAACAAAAAAATGGTGTGGGCATACCCCAACAACAAAATGGTGTGGGCATACCCCAACAACAAAATGGTGTGGGCGTACCCCAACAACAAAATGGTGTGGGTGTACCCCAACAACAAATGGTGTGGGCATTCCCCAACAACAAAATGGTGTGGGCATACCCCAACAACAAATGGTGTGGGCGTACCCCAACAATGAAATGGTGTGGGAGTACCCCAACAACAAATGGTGTGGGCGTAAACCAACACCCGATGGTGTGGGCGTACCCCAACAACAAAATGGTGTGGGCGTACCCCAACAACAAATGGTGTGGGCGTACCCCAACAATGAAATTGTGTGGGCGTACCCCAACAGCAAATGGTGTGGGCGTACCCCAACAACAAATGGTGTGGGCGTACCCCAACAACAAAATGGTGTGGGCGTACCCCAACAACAAAATGGTGTGGACGTACCCCAACAACAAAATGGTGTGGGCGTACCCCAACAATAAAATGGTGTGGGCGTACCCCAACAATAAAATGGTGTGGGCGTACCCCAACAACAAAATGGTGTGGGCGTACCCCAACAACAAAATGGTGTGGGCGTACCCCAACAATAAAATGGTGTGGGCGTACCCCAACAACAAAATGGTGTGGGCGTACCCCAACAACAAAATGGTGTGGGCGTACCCCAACAACAAAATGGTGTGGGCGTACCCCAACAACAAAATGGTGCGGGCGTACCCCAACAACAAAATGGTGTGGTAGGGCCTTGTAAAATCGGCGATAAGGAAAACGTGGACGGAATCATGGAATCCAGACAATAAAACGGAATTCAACAATATAAAAAAATGTATTGAACTTAGTGGGGAATCAACTACTAAATGCATTGAAAATGTATTGAACTTAGAAGGGAATCAACTACTAAATGCATTGACAATGTATTGAACTTAGTAGGGAATCAACTACTAAATGCATTGAAAATGTATTGAACTTAGTAGGGAATCAACTACTAAATGCATTGAAAATGTATTGAACTTAGTAGGGAATCAACTACTAAATGCATTGAAAATGTATTGAACTTAGTAGGGAATCAACTACTAAATGCATTGAAAATGTATTGAACTTAGTAGGGAATCAACTACTAAATGCATTGAAAATGTATTGAACTTAGTAGGGAATCAACTACTAAATGCATTGAAAATGTATTGAACTTAGTAGGGAATCAACTACTAAATGCATTCAAAATGTATTGAACTTAGTAGGGAATCAACTACTAAATGCATTGAAAATGTATTGAACTTAGTAGGGAATCAACTACTAAATGCATTGAAAATGTATTGAACTTAGTAGGGAATCAACTACTAAATGCATTGAAAATGTATTAATTTGCCCGAGTTTATCATGAGACGTGAAAAGAATGCATCAGTGACTCGTATTTCCTGCAACTTTCTGAAGAGGCAACGAGAATTCCCCAGCTGTGTATTTGCAGTGCGTGCCGCTACCACTGATGACGCAAATACACAGATGGAAAGGCTTTCCCCAAAAACCTTCTCAATGAAATGTGTTATATTATATCAGGATTAGTTGCATTTGTTTAGCAAACTCCACGCTGGAATTAAAGGGTGACTACACCGAAAAATCCCAGACCTCAAAAGTGGTCTAAACAAGCGTTGTTGTGGACTTAGGAACATCCAATGTAGATGTTTTCCTCTTTAAAAAGTGTGATTTTGAGAGCGGGAACGGAATGGAAATGGAAATGGAAAAACTTAACGGAGAAAACAGAATTTGGCCATAAACAAAACTAAATCAATCAAAAATATTAAATTATTGAGCCCAAGTTTGGACATATACCAGTCATTAAGTTGGACATATACCAGTCATTAAGTTTGGACATATACCAGTCATTAAGTTTGGACATATACCAGTCATTAAGTTTGGACATATACCAGTCATTAAGTTGGACATATACCAGTCATTAAGTTGGACAAATACCAGTCATTACGTTTGGACATGTACCAGTAATTAAGTTGGACATATACCAGTCATTAAGTTGGACATATACCAGTAATTAAGTTTGGACATATACCAGTCATTAAGTTGGACATATACCAGTCATTACGTTTGGACATATACCAGTCATTAAGATGGACATATACCAGTCATTAAGTTGGACATATACCAGTCATTAAGATGGACATATACCAGTCATTAAGTTGGACATATACCAGTCATTAAGTTGGACATATACCAGTCATTAAGTTGGACATATACCAGTCATTAAGTTTGGACATATACCAGTCATTAAGTGTGGACATATACCAGTCATTAAGTTGGACATATACCAGTCATTAAGTTTGGACATATACCAGTCATTAAGTGTGGACATATACCAGTCATTAAGTTGGACATATACCAGTCATTAAGTTTGGACATATACCAGTCATTAAGTTTGGACATATACCAGTCATTAAGTTTGGACATATACCAGTATTTAAGTTGGACATATACCAGTCATTAAGTTTGGACATATAGCAGTCATTAAGTTTGGACATATACCAGTCATTAAGTTGGACATATACCAGTCATTAAGTTGGACATATACCAGTCATTAAGTTTGGACATATACCAGTCATTACGTTTGGACATATACCAGTCATTAAGTTGGACATATACCAGTCATTAAGTTGGACATATACCCGTCATTAAGTGTGGACATATACCAGTCATTAAGTTGGACATATACCAGTCATTAAGTTGGACAAATACCAGTCATTAAGTTTGGACATATACCAGTAATTAAGTTTGGACATATACCAGTCATTAAGTTGGACATATACCAGTCATTACGTTTGGACATATACCAGTCATTAAGTTGGACATATACCTGTCATTAAGTTGGACATATACCAGTCATTAAGTTGGACATATACCAGTATTTAAGTTGGACATATACCAGTCATTAAGTTTGGACATATAGCAGTCATTAAGTTTGGACATATACCAGTCATTAAGTTGGACATATACCAGTCATTAAGTTGGACATATACCAGTCATTAAGTTTGGACATATACCAGTCATTAAGTTGGACATATACCAGTCATTAAGTTGGACATATACCAGTCATTAAGTGTGGACATATACCAGTCATTAAGTTGGACATATACCAGTCATTAAGTTGGACAAATACCAGTCATTAAGTTTGGACATATACCAGTAATTAAGTTTGGACATATACCAGTCATTAAGTTGGACATATACCAGTCATTACGTTTGGACATATACCAGTCATTAAGTTGGACATATACCAGTCATTAAGTTGGACATATACCAGTCATTAAGTTGGACATATACCAGTCATTAAGTTGGACATATACCAGTCATTAAGTTGGACATATACCAGTCATTAAGTTGGACATATACCAGTCATTAAGTTGGACATATACCAGTCATTAAGTTGGACATATACCAGTCATTAAGTTGGACATATACCAGTCATTAAGTTTGGACATATCCCAGTCATTAAGTGTGGACATATACCAGTCATTAACTTGGACATATACCAGTCATTAAGTTTGGACATATACCAGTCATTAAGTTGGACATATACCAGTCATTAAGTTGGACATATACCAGTCATTAAGTTGGACATATACCAGTCATTAAGTTGGACATATACCAGTCATTAAGTTGGACATATACCAGTCATTAAGTTGGACATATACCAGTCATTAAGTTGGACATATACCAGTCATTAAGTTTGGACATATCCCAGTCATTAAGTGTGGACATATACCAGTCATTAAGTTGGACATATACCAGTCATTAAGTTTGGACATATACCAGTCATTAAGTTTGGACATATACCAGTCATTAAGTTTGGACATATACCCGTCATTAAGTTGGACATATACCAGTCATTAAGTTGGACATATACCAGTCATTAAGTTGGACATATACCAGTCATTAAGTTGGACATATACCAGTCATTAAGTTGGACATATACCAGTCATTAAGTTGGACATATACCAGTCATTAAGTTGGACATATACCAGTCATTAAGTTTGGACATATCCCAGTCATTAAGTGTGGACATATACCAGTCATTAACTTGGACATATACCAGTCATTAAGTTTGGACATATACCAGTCATTAAGTTGGACATATACCAGTCATTAAGTTGGACATATACCAGTCATTAAGTTGGACATATACCAGTCATTAAGTTGGACATATACCAGTCATTAAGTTGGACATATCCCAGTCATTAAGTGTGGACATATACCAGTCATTAAGTTGGACATATACCAGTCATTAAGTTTGGACATATACCAGTCATTAAGTTTGGACATATACCAGTCATTAAGTTTGGACATATACCAGTCATTAAGTTGGACATATACCAGTCATTAAGTTGGACATATACCAGTCATTAAGTTGGACATATACCAGTCATTAAGTTGGACATATACCAGTCATTAAGTTGGACATATACCAGTCATTAAGTTTGGACATATACCAGTCATTAAGTTGGACATATACCAGTCATTAAGTTTGGACATATAGCAGTCATTAAGTTTGGACATATACCAGTCATTAAGTTGGACATATACCAGTCATTAAGTTGGACATATCAGTCATTAAGGTGGACATATACCAGTCATTAAGTTGGACATATACCAGTCATTAAGTTTGGACATATACCAGTCATTAAGTTGGACATATACCAGTCATTAAGTTGGACATATACCAGTCATTAAGTTGGACATATACCAGTCATTAAGTTGGACATATACCAGTCATTAAGTTGGACATATACCAGTCATTAAGTTTGGACATATACCAGTCATTATGTTTGGAAATATACCAGTCATTAAGTTGGACATATACCAGTCATTAAGTTGGACATATACCAGTCATTAAGTTTGGACATATACCAGTCATTAAGTGTGGACATATACCAGTCATTAAGTTGGACATATACCAGTCATTAAGTTTGGACATATACCAGTCATTAAGTTTGGACATATACCAGTCATTAAGTTGGACATATACCAGTCATTAAGTTGGACATATACCAGTCATTAAGTTGGACATATACCAGTCATTAAGTTTGGACATATACCAGTCATTACGTTTGGACATATACCAGTCATTAAGTTGGACATATACCAGTCATTAAGTTGGACTTATACCAGTCATTAGTTTGGTTTGAACATATACCAGTCATTAAGTTGGACATATACCAGTCATTAAGTTGGACATATACCAGTCATTAAGTTGGACATATACCAGTCATTAAGTTGGACATATACCAGTCATTAAGTTGGACATATACCAGTCATTAAGTTGGACATATACCAGTCATTAAGTTGGACATATACCAGTCATTAAGTTGGACATATACCAGTCATTAAGTTGGACATATACCAGTCATTAAGTTGGACATATACCAGTCATTAAGTTGGACATATACCAGTCATTAAGTTGGACATATACCAGTCATTAAGTTGGACATATACCAGTCATTAAGTTGGACATATACCAGTCATTAAGTTGGACATATCCCAGTCATTAAGTTGGACATATACCAGTCATTAAGTTGGACATATACCAGTCATTAAGTTGGACATATACCAGTCATTAAGTTGGACATATACCAGTCATTAAGTTGGACATATACCAGTCATTAAGTTGGACATATACCAGTCATTAAGTTGGACATATACCAGTCATTAAGTTGGACATATACCAGTCATTAAGTTGGACATATACCAGTCATTAAGTTGGACATATACCAGTCATTAAGTTGGACATATACCAGTCATTAAGTTGGAAATATACCAGTCATTAAGTTTGGACATATACCAGTCATTAAGTTGGACATATACCAGTCATTAAGTTGGACATATACCAGTCATTAAGTTGGACATATACCAGTCATTAAGTTTGGACATATACCAGTCATTAAGTTGGACATATACCAGTCATTAAGTTTGGACATATACCAGTCATTAAGTTGGACATATACCAGTCATTAAGTTGGACATATACCAGTCATTAAGTTGGACATATACCCGTCATTAAGTTTGGACATATACCAGTCATTAAGTTGGACATATACCAGTCATTAAGTTGGACATATACCAGTCATTAAGTTGGACATATACCAGTCATTAAGTTGGACATATACCAGTCATTAAGTTGGACATATACCAGTCATTAAGTTTGGACATATACCAGTCATTAAGTTGGACATATACCAGTCATTAAGTTGGACATATACCAGTCATTAAGTTGGACATATACCAGTCATTAAGTTGGACATATACCAGTCATTAAGTTGGACATATACCACTCATTAAGTTGGACATATACCAGTCATTAAGTTGGACATATACCAGTCATTAAGTTGGACATATACCAGTCATTAAGTTGGACATATACCAGTCATTAAGTTTGGACATATACCAGTCATTAAGTTGGACATATACCAGTCATTAAGTTGGACATATACCAGTCATTAAGTTGGACATATACCAGTCATTAAGTTTGGACATATACCAGTCATTACGTTTGGACATATACCAGTCATTAAGTTGGACATATACCAGTCATTAAGTTGGACATATACCAGTCATTAAGTTTGGACATATACCAGTCATTAAGTTGGACATATACCAGTCATTAAGTTGGACATATGCCATTCATTAATTTTGGACATATACCAGTCATTAAGTTTGGACATATACCAGTCATTAAGTTGGACATATACCAGTCATTAGGTTTGAACATATACCAGTCATTAAGTTGGACATATACCAGTCATTAAGTTGGACATATACCAGTCATTAAGTTGGACATATACCAGTCATTAAGTTGGACATATACCAGTCATTAAGTTGGACATATACCAGTCATTAAGTTGGACATATACCAGTCATAAAGTTGGACATATACCAGTCATTAAGTTGGACATATACCAGTCATTAAGTTGGACATATACCAGTCATTAAGTTGGACATATCCCAGTCATTAAGTTGGACATATACCAGTCATTAAGTTGGACATATACCAGTCATTAAGTTGGACATATACCAGTCATTAAGTTGGACATATACCAGTCATTAAGTTGGACATATACCAGTCATTAAGTTGGACATATACCAGTCATTAAGTTGGACATATACCAGTCATTAAGTTGGACATATACCAGTCATTAAGTTGGACATATACCAGTCATTAAGTTGGACATATACCAGTCATTAAGTTGGACATATACCAGTCATTAAGTTTGGACATATACCAGTCATTAAGTTGGACATATACCAGTCATTAAGTTGGACATATACCAGTCATTAAGTTGGACATATACCAGTCATTAAGTTTGGACATATACCAGTCATTAAGTTGGACATATACCAGTCATTAAGTTTGGACATATACCAGTCATTAAGTTGGACATATACCAGTCATTAAGTTGGACATATACCAGTCATTAAGTTGGACATATACCCGTCATTAAGTTTGGACATATACCAGTCATTAAGTTGGACATATACCAGTCATTAAGTTGGACATATACCAGTCATTAAGTTGGACATATACCAGTCATTAAGTTGGACATATACCAGTCATTAAGTTGGACATATACCAGTCATTAAGTTTGGACATATACCAGTCATTAAGTTGGACATATACCAGTCATTAAGTTGGACATATACCAGTCATTAAGTTGGACATATACCAGTCATTAAGTTGGACATATACCAGTCATTAAGTTGGACATATACCAGTCATTAAGTTGGACATATACCAGTCATTAAGTTGGACATATACCAGTCATTAAGTTGGACATATACCAGTCATTAAGTTGGACATATACCAGTCATTAAGTTGGACATATACCAGTCATTAAGTTGGACATATACCAGTCATTAAGTTGGACATATACCAGTCATTAAGTTGGACATATACCAGTCATTAAGTTGGACATATACCAGTCATTAAGTTGGACATATACCAGTCATTAAGTTGGACATATACCAGTCATTAAGTTGGACATATACCAGTCATTAAGTTGGACATATACCAGTCATTAAGTTGGACATATACCAGTCATAAAGAATAAGTCATCCTCCTCCTTTGAGGAAATAGCAAGTCTGTTGGAGGTGGTGTTTTTGAAGTGGTTAAGTATCCAACAACATTATTTGGGTATGAAGTAACAGAATATGAACTTTTAAAAGTGAACTTTAAAATACTAAATGTTTAAATATTCATCTTTAACTCTGAATTGTTGGAAAAGTACCCATAAGTAAAGCTTTCACTGTCAGTCTCGACCTGTTCCCAAAGCATGTGACAAATAACATGTCATTTGATTTGATTCAATTTCCACTGGACAGTTACTTTAAATCCCTTATGCCTTTTCCTAGATTACATCACTTATTCTCTCCATGCACATAGATAACTTGAGGAGAGTATAGACCATAAACCAGCAGACACAACAACAAACACCCCCTTGGCATGTGTGTGTGTCTGAGACTGAGACTGTGTGTGTGTGTGTGTGTGTGTGTGTGTGTGTGTGTGTGTGTGTGTGTGTGTGTGTGTGTGTGTGTGTGTGTGTGTGTGTGTGTGTGTGTGTGTGTGTGTGTG
>NC_068455.1:38623666-38633666 GCF_023373465.1 Oncorhynchus keta
CATGCCAAGAACATACATGTAACACGGGAGCTACACTGGAATGACACAGGGGACAGACAAGGCCCCCAAAACATGTCCGTCTGCATTTCAGCTCTCACGTTTCACTCTCTATCTTGCTCAGTCTCCCTGTTTCTCCATCTTCACGTCTTCCCTCTTCATGTCTGCCCTCACTCCTTCCTTCCCATCTTTGAAGCTCTCCATCTCCCTTCCTAATTGTTCCTCTCTCTCTCTCTCTCTCTCTCTCTCTCTCTCTCTCTCTCTCTCTCTCTCTCTCTCTCTCTCTCTCTCTCTCTCTCTCTCTCTCTCTCTCTCTCTCTCTCTCTCTCTCTCTCTCTCTCTCTCTCTCTCTCTCTCTCTCTCTCTCTCTCTCTCTCTCTCTCTCTCTCTCTCTCTCTCTCTCTCCCCATCTGTATGAGACCGTCCTCCCACCTGAACATCTCTTCACGTCAGAACAAATTGGACGAGTCTCACATCTCTCTCAGTCTGTCTGTCCCCACTCAACCGGAGAGAGAGAGAGAGAGAGATTGGAGGAGGAGAGAGAGAGAGAGAGAGAGAGAGAGAGAGAGAGAGAGAGAGAGAGAGAGAGAGAGAGAGAGAGAGAGAGAGAGAGAGAGAGAGAGAGAGAGAGATTGGAGGAGGAGAGAGAAAGAGGAACAACAAGCGGTGGGATTGGAATGAGATAAAGGAGGAGGAGAAAGACAAAGGAAAGGGAGAATGGAGAAATGGTGAACGGGCAGAAAACAACAGAGGAAAGGAATATTATACTTGGAGAGAAAGATGGAGTGTCGGTGCAAGTGGTGGAGAGGAGACGTCATGGTGAGTTGACATGAGAGCACTAATACAGAGAGCTGTGGTTACCAGAGAGAAGAGAGAGAGCCATAAACCAGCAAGCCTCAGAGCAGAAACTCTCTCCTTCCATCTCCTCCTCCTTCTCCTATATTTACACTACCGTTCAAAAGTTTGGGGTCACTAGTTATTCCTTGTTTTTGAAAGAAAATCTTTTTTTTTTGTCCTTTTAAAATAATTTACAATACTTTGCAATTATTTATCACAGCTGAAAACTGTTGTGATGATTAAAGAAGCAATAAAACTGTCCTTGTTTGCAACAAGACAAGCATGTTTTGGAATATTTTGTATTCTATACAGGCTTCCTTCTTTTCACTGTCATTTAGGTTAATATTGTAGAGTAACTACAATGTTGTTGATCCATCCTCAATTTTCTCCCATCACAGCCATTCAACTCTATAACTGTTTTAAAGTCACCATTGACCTCATGGTGAAATCCTTGAGCGGTTTCCTTCCTCTCTGGCAACTGAGTTAGGAAGGACGCCTGTATCTTTGTCGTGACTGGGTGAATTGATGCACTACTCAAAGTGTAATTAAATAACTTCACCAAGCTCAAAGAGATGTTTTATTTACCCATTTTCCAATAGGTGTGAGGCGTTGGAAAACCTCCCTGGTCTTTGTGATTGAATCTGTGTTTGAAATTCACTTCTCGACTGAAGTCAAGGGGTGTGAATACTGTATATCACTATCTAAGCACATTTCTTCCCCTCCTTCCGTCCATCTTTCTCGCTTTTCTTTCCTCCGCCCCTCTTTTCACCAACATCTTTTTCATTTTCTCCTTTTGCTTTGTCTCTTATCTCTCTCAGTTGTGTTGGTGGGACCCACTCTGTCCTCTGACTGAAAAATCCCTCTCTCCCTCTGTGTGTTGTTATTGTGTATTAGTAGTAGGGAACAGTCTGATGGGCTCCCTGCTGTCTCCAGCTCCAGGGGTCCCTGCTCAGCCCACACCAGGACATCCTCTCTTTCCACTCTTCTATCTGAAAGACTCAACTTAGGACTCTCCTCTGATTTCTTATTTCTCCCCCTCTCCCTACTCTCCTAAGGCTGTAGTTTTAATGGGTTAGCGTGTGTGTGCGTGTGTGTGTGTGTGTGTGTGTGTGTGTGTGTGTGTGTGTGTGTGTGTGTGTGTGTGTGTGTGTGTGTGTGTGTGTGTGTGTGTGTGTGTGTGTGTGTGCGTGCGTGCGTGCGTGTGTGTGTGTGTGTATGTGTGTGTGTGCGTGACTGTAGACAGGGGGAGTGTTAAGGCTAAGGCGTTGCATGTGCTGTAATGATTCCCGATGGAGGATTGTGGGGGATAAGCCCTCACCTCGTGGCCCTTAGTCCAGCTCACACACATACACATATACACCCGCACACATGGACACACACACGCATATGCATGTGCACATGTACAGAGACAGACACAAATACACACCCTGAATCACAGAGGAGTGGAGCAGTGGAGAGATCATAGAATCGGACAAAAATAATAGAATCTTCATCCCAGTAATCCATATTCATTCTGCATCCCTCCCTCCCTCCCCCCTCCCTCCAACCCTCATTCTCTCATTCCCTCCCTCCCTCCCCCCTCCATCCCTCCAACCCTCATTCCCTCCTTCTCCTCGACGCATGCTACACTTCCCCGTATCTCACATTCAAATGAGTTGTCTTTGCTCCCTTGTCAAATACACGCTCGCACACACACACACACATACACACACAATTTCTGCCCCAATGCACACATGATGGCAAATTGAGCGCTTCATGTCTCTCTCTTTCTCTCGCTCCCTCTCTTACTTTCTCTCTCCCCCTCTCTTTGAGATTGAGATCGCAAGGTGGATTTGGATCAGAAACCCATGAAGGGAGAAAATTCCTTTCATCCAGTTGATGTGCTGGTCCTGGCAGCGTCAGCCACTCAGCTAAAACATCTCAGTCACAAACCCCGTCTGTCTGACACCTCCTCACTGCACCTCTAACTAGCAGTCATAGACAACTCCTCTATCATTCCCAGTTCCAGCTAATACATATCATTCAGAGATGCACTGAGTGTCCAAAACATTAGGAACATGACACAGACTGACATGGACTGACCAGGTGAATCCAGGTGAACGCTATGATCCCTTCTCGATGTTACCTGTTAAATACACTTCAATCAGTGTCGATAAATAAGGATTTTTAAGCCTTGAGACAATTGAGACATGGATTGTGTATGTGTGCCATTCAGAGGGTGAATAGGGAAGACAAAATGTTTCAGTGCCTTTGAACGGGGTTTGATAGTAGGTGCCAGGCGCACAGGTTTGAGTGTGTCAAGAACTGCAACGCTGCTGGGTTTTTCATGCTCAACAGTTTCCTGTGTGTATCGGGAATGGTCCACCACCCAAAGGATATCCAGCCAACTTGACACAACTGTGGGAAGCATTGGAGTCAACATGGGCCAGCATCCCTGTGGAACGCTTTCGACACCTTGTAAAGTCCATGCCCCGACGAATTCAGGCTGCTCTCAGTGAAAAAGTGTGTGCAACTCAATATTAGGTAGGTGTTCCTGATGTTTTCTACACTCAGTGTATATAGGTCTACCTCACATTCTTTACAGCTACAGTTGAAACATCTCCTCTATTCCTCTATCCGTCACAGTTACAGTAAAAATATATCGATGTCTTCCAGAAACAGTAGGCCTCAACTCAGTTACATACCTCAGTCAGAATGTTTATGTGTGTCTGCGTGTGTGTTTGCATGTGTACGCAAAGATGCGTGTCTGTGTGTGTGTGTGTGTGTGTCTGTCTGTCTGTCTGTCTGTGTGTGTGTCTGCGTGTGCGCGCGTGTGTGTGTGTGTGTGTGTGTGTGTGTGTGTGTGTGTGTGTGTGTGTGTGTGTGTGTGTGTGTGTGTGTGTGTGTGTGTGTGTGTGTGTGTGTGTGTGTGTGTGTGTGTGTGTGTGTGTGTGTGTGTCTGTCTGTCTGTCTGTGTGTGTGTCTGCTGTGCTGTGTGTGTGTGTGTGTGTGTGTGTGTGTGTGTGTGTGTGTGTGTGTGTGTGTGTGTGTGTGTGTGTGTGTGTGTGTGTGTGTGTGTGTGTGTGTGTGTGTGTGTGTGTGTGTGTGTGTGTGTGTGTATGTGTCTGTCAGTGAGATAGGGAACAGGGCTGTGTGTGTGTGTGTTTACAAACTGCTTACATGAACTCACTAGGCTGTTACTTTGCCAATCATGCTCTGAGTCAATGGGGATTTCACACCTGTCACTCATAGAGAGTGTGTTAGACCTGCTTCCATGGAACCACAGACAGGCTGGGAACAATGATGAGTGCTGGTATAGCGTGTATATACAAACACACACATATAAACCTGATAATATGTATGATTTGATTTGTGATTTCATTATTTGAAGATGATTTGATGATTTTTGTGATTTGGAGACTTGAAGTGAGATTTACCGATTTGACTATTTGGATGTTGCCTTATAAATCCTGGGTCCTGCCTAAATTGATGTGTTGGCTTTACACCATTGCAATATAGATGTCAGATTTAACGTTGCAGAAACAGAGAATAGGCTATGATCAAACAATACAGGTCTGGGAGCCTAGCATCTCTGCCTGTCTTGCTGTCTCCTGCACTCCCTCTCTCCTCCCTCTCTCCTCCCTCTCTCTCTCTCTCTCTCTTTCCCTGCTGTATCTCTCTGTCTGTCTCTCTCCCCTTCTCTTTTTCTCTCTCTCTCCCGGTGGACAGCTTTTGCTTGTGAGGGAAAATCTAATTCTGAGAGAAGAACGCTAATAAGCTTAGAGACAGATGAGCAATCTCTCAAGTCTGTGTGTGTGTCAAATCAAATCAAATCCAATTGTATTGGTCACATACACGTGGTTAGCAGACGTAATTGAGAGCACAGCGAAATGCTTGTGCTTCTAGTTCCCAACAATTCCACATGAACTACCTAATACACACAAATCTAAGTAAAGGAATAAGAATATGTACATATAAATATATGGATGAGCAATGACAGAGCGGCATAGGCAAGATGCAATAGATGGTATAAAATACAGTATATATATATGAGATGAGTAATGAGTAAAATCATTATTTAAAGTGACCACTGATCCATTTATTAAAGTGGCCAATGATTTCAAGTCTGTTAGTGATGGCTGTTTAACAGTCTGATGGCCTTGAGATAGAAGCTGTTTTTCAGTCTCGGGTGGTTGTTGTCCTTGATGATCTTTTTGGCATTCCTGTGACTTCGGGTGCTGTAGGTGTCCTGGAGGGCAGGTAGTTTTCCCCCTGTGATGCATTGTGCAGACCGCACCGCCCTCTGGAGAGTCCTGCGGTTGTAAGCGGTGCAGTTGCTGTAACAGGCGGGTGATACAGCCCAACAGGATGCTCTCAATTGTGCATCTGTAGAAGTTTGTGAGGGTTTTAGGTGACAAGCTACATTTCTTCAGCCTCCTGTCCACCCACACCACGCTGTCTGTGTGGGTGGATCATTTCAGTTAGTCCGTGATGTGTATGCCGAGGAACTTGAAACTTTCCACCTTCTCCACTGCCTCGTCGATGTGGACAGGGGGGTGCTCCCTCTGCGTTTTCTGAAGTCCACGATCATCTCCTTTATTTTGTTGACGTTGAGTAAGAGGTTGTTTTCCTGACACCACACACAGAGTGCCCTCACCTCCTTCCTATAAGCTGTCCCCTGGGGTGGTGTGTGTGTGTGTGTGTGTGTGTGTGTGTGTGTGTGTGTGTGTGTGTGTGTGTGTGTGTGTGTGTGTGTGTGTGTGTGTGTGTGTGTGTGTGTGTGTGTGTGTGTGTGTGTGTGCGTGCGTGCGTGCGTGCGTGCGTGCGTGCGTGCGTGCGTGCGTGCGTGTGTGTGTGTGTGCGTGAGTGAGTGTGTGAGTGTGTGCGTATGTGCGTGTGTGTGTGTGTGTGTTCACCACATTTTTTGATTACTTAATAGAATTTCCACTTTTTTCTCTTGACCACAGATTTTTCCATCTACCATAACCAAACCTTTATCAGAATTGACTCCTTCTCAGACTGTTTCTACTTCAATCCTTCAAGACCGAAGCGATTTCTGTCTCAGCATGAAACAAACCAACAGGAGAATATTATTATTGATCATAGAATCAGAAATACCTTAAAGATCTAGCAGGCGTGACTTACCAGCCTCACCAGATATTGTCTGTTTTTATTATGCACATATTCACTGTTCACCGTTATGAAATCAATCCCTCTCTTCATCCCTCCATTCCTCCCTCCCTCCATTCCTCCTTCTCTCCATCCCTCCCTCCCTCCATCCCTCCCGCCATCCGTCCGTTCATCTCAGTCATACTAGTGTGTAACTGAGTTGGTGACCGGTGGTACCGTGGTCTAACAAGACAGATGACAGATAGTGGCTCGTCTCAGGCCTGGCAACGCAGACACAAAAAACACTGCCTGGGTTTCATCACCTATTCTAATTCTCACTCACCAACTCACCAAGCCAGTAATCTGTAACCACGCACACACACACACACGAACACACACACACAGAAAGATAGAGACACACATACACGCACAACTCATAATTCAAAGAGAGAGAGACAGAGAGAGAGAAACACATAGCGAGAGAGACAGAGAGAGAAAGAGAGACAGAGAGGCAGAGGGAGAGAGAGAAACAGAGAGAGAGAAACACATGGCGAGAGAAACAGAGAGAGAGAGAGAGAGACAGAGAGAGAGAGAGAGAGAGAAACAGAGCGAGAGAGTCAGAGAGAGAGAAACACATAGCGAGAGAGACAGAGAGAGAAAGAGATAGTGAGACTGAGTGAGATCAACAATATTTGTATGTGTGTGTGTGTGTGTGTGTGTGTGTGTGTGTGTGTGTGTGTGTGTGTGTGTGTGTGTGTGTGTGTGTGTGTGTGTGTGTGTGTGTGTGTGTGTGTGTGTGTGTGTGCGTGCGTGCGTGGGAGAACATCTATTTGAGCAGTGATGGCACCTTTCGTGCCAGGGGAGCCCATTAGAGACAGTGGGGAGACCCAGCACAGCTAACCTAGCACCTGACCCCCACCCCCTGCCCCCATCTACAAACCCCCAGACCCCCACCACACGCCCCTAAGCAGGGGTCAGGACAGCCACGTACCTCAGGATAGATGACCCAGAGACCCTAATGCCACATAAATCTTCCCTACACACACACACAAGCACACACACTGTTGTTTAGAGAGCAGAGCAGCACTGCTATCCCTCAGTTGGCATCACAAAGTGCTGCCTTAAAAGAACATCCGATGCTACTGTTCACCACAAACATAGTGTCTCAAACGGGCAAGTAAGCCAGTTGACTTTCCGCTAAGAAGACATACATACAATAGAGTGATGACTGTAAACTCTGTGGTCGTGTTGATAACCCATCGAACCTTGCACTGCCTGTGTCAACCCTCCCGTTTAACCACTATGTCACTGAACCCCTTTGCACACACATAAGCTCTCCTACCCCCTACCCACACACACACACACACACACACACACATAGCGCGTACACACACGCACTGGTTGTTTTTGATATTGTAAACTGCAGCGTGGGGTATATTTACGGCTGTGTGGCCTGGACAGCCAATAGGCAGATTTAATATGAGACAGAAGCACAGCAGAGGCTGTGATTGAATAGGTCCATTTAACAGAGAAGAGAGGAGATAAAAGACAGTAAGATCTTCCTGTGACATAGGGCCTCACACTATACAGGAAGGGATGCTGAGTCTCTGGTTACAGTTACATTGTATAGCTTCCCTAACCAAGGTTTCTGATGGATCAATATCATTCATTTGATCATTAAAAGACACAACAAAGATACAGCTAAGTCTAACGTGACCAAAATACATGACTGGACTAATTAGCCAATAATACGGGTGAATCTATATAAACTTTGCAAACTACATAAACTATATACACAGTAAACTATATACACAGAGATACACACACAATTAGGCACCAGGACAAACATGCCCAAGCCTGATTCTCTCTCTCTCTCTCTCTCTCTCTCTCTCTCTCTCTCTCTCTCTCTCTCTCTCTCTCTCTCTCTCTCTCTCTCTCTCTCTCTCTCTCTCTCTCTCTCTCTCTCTCTCTCTCTCTCTCTCTCTCTCTCTCTCTCTCTCTCTCTCTCTCTCTCTCTCGCTCTCTCTCAATTAAATTTCAATTTAAGGGGCTTTATTGGCATGGGGAAAATACTGTATGTTAACATTGCCAAAGCAAGTGAAATAGATAATTAACAAAGGTGAAATAAACAATACTTAATGAACAGTAAACATTACACTTACAAAAGTTCCAAAAGAATAGATATTTCAAATGTCCTATTATGTCTACTCCCCCCCACTCCTTCTGGAACCCAGCTGTGGGTCTCTCCCTCCTTCCATCTGTCCCTCCTCTCCTCCCTCTCTCCCTCCACCTCCCTCCAAAGTCGCTCAAGCACAACTAAGCCTGCGTTTGGGCCCCAATGAGAGCGCTTAAAGCAATCAGAGCGTTTCACACTGTGTGATAGTCTTAAAAGGTGGCAGGATCAGACACCTCCCTTCTCCTCCGCCGCTCCACACTTCAACACACATCATCTGCCATCACAATCACCATCGCTATAGAAATCAATGCAACAAAAACCACCATCCCTTTTAAAGAACAGGGGCCGTATGTACAGTATCAAGCCTCTGAAAGTAGGAGTGCTGATCAGGTCCTCCTTGTCCACTTTTTTTTATTTATTTATTGTGATCTAGAAGTCAGAACTGGTCCTAAATCAGCGCTCGGACTCTGAGATGCTGATTCCAGAAGTGTGTGACGAGGCCTATACACACCCAACATGCTTCACCTGCTAACTGTCAATGACAAACCAGAGTAACGATATGTGCAATATAATGAAGGTTAAAGCTTGTGTGTTGAATGCTGAGGGAATCTAAACTAGAGTGTTCTCACTCTCTTCAATGCGACAAAGCGGTGACGCTATCCGTTTCACCACAACGGACGCAGTAACTTTGCACCAAAGCGAATGACACACACACATACAGTGCAGAGTGGAAGCAGGTGGTAGAAATGAATTCAGCAGACTACATTATCAATCCCAACTCATCCCCCTGCCGAAAAACAGTCACCAAAAACGCCATAGCGAGATCTTGGACACACACACACACGCACGCACGCACGCACACACACACACACACACACACACACACACACACACACACACACACACACACACACACACACACACACACACACACACACACACACACACACACACACACACACACACACACACACACACACACACACACACACACACACACACACACACACAGCAGGAGGCTGTGCTGAGTATAAATAAACACCAGAGAATAACCCTGCCTTGATATACTCCCTCCCTCTCCCTGAAGCCTGATGGGGAGAAGCTCTTAGCCACATTGGGGTCACACACACAGTGTGGTTAGCACACACACACACGCATACACACTTTGAAGTCGGCTCTCACACTCACACACACACACACACACACACACACACACACACACACACACACACACACACACACACACACACACACACACCCCCCACACACACACACACACACACACACACACACACACACGGGTCAGCCTGACGGGGTTATGGCGCACAAAGTCAGCCTTACATAATGTGGCGTCCGTTACTTCCATCACACGCTGATCATCCAATTAGAGCGCAGATCCTCCCCAATCAGCCGTTACCGCGGCGACACGCAGACAGCAGGCGGGAGCTGCAATCTCTTAAGTGCTTTTAAAGGATTACAGATGTGATGGGGAACGGAACACCTCGCCTGCCTCTATTCTCCTCTCCTCCCTCAATATCTCCATCTCTCCCTGCTTCATCCCCTCATCCTCTCCTGCATAATTGGCCGGTAGAATTAGTGTCACACCCAGAGGTGTCTAATCAAATCAAAGGTTATTTCTCAGATGCTTGGTAAACAACAGGTGTAGATGGACAGTGAAAACAGGCCCTTCCCAACAATGCAGAGAGAAAGAAAATAGAGAAATAGTGGAAAAGTAATAACCCGTTATTATAAAAGTTATATTAAATACACAATGAGTAATGATAACTTGGCTATATACATGGGGTACCAGCCGCGAGTCCATGTGCAGGGTTATGAGGTCATTGAGGTAGATATGTACATATAACTAGGAAAGCAACAGGATAGATAATACACAGTAGCAGC
>NC_068455.1:38636166-38641166 GCF_023373465.1 Oncorhynchus keta
GGGGTATTAATTCCCAAGTCTCACCAGCAGCTGCCAACTCCTTTAAAACAGCTCCAATGAGGCACTTCACTTCACGCACACACACACAGTCATAGGCCTAATTATACACACACAATGACACTCACAAATGGAAACACACACACACTCACACACACAATCAGTAATACACACACCGTGACACACACACTTGCCTCTCCTCTGCCAGTTAAGAGGGCTTTTTAAAGCGTCTGAAAAGGCACACACTCACACATTAATCAACTGCGGCATGGCTCTCACTCGCAGCCACACATCAATTACCAGGCTTTTTAAACAAATTCCCTGAGACGTATCAGACCTTAATAAGAGCTGCACCAACACAGCTACAGTAGAGAAACTAGGCACAGAGATCAGAAGTAAAAGTCTATTAAGACAGAGCGAGGCTAGCCTATTGTCTCACGGTCCACAAACAAGCGCTTGTCTGCATCACAATTAATACTGAGGTAGGGAGGGAGGGAGGGATGGAAGGGGGTGGGGGGAGACAAAATCCCTCTAACGACTTCCAGCTTGCTAATTTCACAAGCTAATAATAAAAAAGGACATTGCTATGCAAGAGCTGCCCCTCTCTCCATCACCCTATCCTCTCTCTCCTTCACTCTATCCCCTCTTTCCTTCACTCTATCCCCTCTCTCCTTCAATCTATCCCCTCACTCCTTCACCCTATCCCCTCTCTCTTTCACTCTATCGCCTCTCTCTTTCACTCTATCCCCTCTCTCTATCACTCTATCGCCTCTCTCTTTCACTCTATCCCCGCTCTCTATCACTCTATCCCCTCTCTCCTTCACTCTATCCCCTCTCTCCTTCACCCCCTCTCTCTTTCACTCTATCCCCGCTCTCTATCACTCTATCCCCTCTCTCCTTCACTCTATCCCCTCTCTGCTTCACTCTATCCCCTCTCTCCTTCACCCCCTCTCTCTTTCACTCTATCCCCTCTCTCCTTCACTCTATCCCCTCTCTCCTTCCCTCTATCCCCTCTCTCCTTCATTCTATCCCCTCTCTCCTTCACTCTATCCCCTCTCTCTTTCACTCTATCCCCTCCTTCTCATTCACTCTATCCCCTCTCTTCTTCACTGCATCCCCTCTCTCCTTCACTATATCCCCTCGCTCCTTCACTCTATCCCCTCTCTACCTCACTCTATCCCCTCTCTCCTTCACTCTATCCCCTCTCTCTTTCACTCTATCCCCTCTCTCCTTCACTCTATTCCCTCTCTCCCTCACTCTATCCCCTCTCTCTTTCACTCTATCCCCTCTCTCCTTCACTCTATCCCCTCTCTCTTTCACTCTATCCACTCTCTCCTTCACTCTATCCCCTCTCTCCCTCACTCTATCTCCTCTCTCCTTCACTCTGTCCCCTCCTTCTCCTTCACTCTATCCCCTCTCTTCTTCACTGCATCCCCTCTCTCCTTCACTATATCCCCTCGCTCCTTCACTATATCCCCTCGATCCTTCACTCTATCCCCTCTCTCCCTCACTCTATCCCCTCTCTCTTTCACTCTATCCCCTCTCTCTTTCACTCTATCCCCTCCTTCTCATTCACTCTATCCCCTCTCTTCTTCACTGCATCCCCTCTCTCCTTCACTATATCCCCTCGCTCCTTCACTCTATCCCCTCTCTACCTCACTCTATCCCCTCTCTCCTTCACTCTATCCCCTCTCTCTTTCACTCTATCCCCTCTCTCCTTCACTCTATTCCCTCTCTCCCTCACTCTATCCCCTCTCTCCTTCACTCTATCCCCTCTCTCCCTCACTCTATCTCCTCTCTCCTTCACTCTGTCCCCTCCTTCTCCTTCACTCTATCCCCTCTCTTCTTCACTGCATCCCCTCTCTCCTTCACTATATCCCCTCGCTCCTTCACTATATCCCCTCGATCCTTCACTCTATCCCCTCTCTCCCTCACTCTATCCCCTCTCTCTTTCACTCTATCCCCTCTCTCCTTCACTCTATCCACTCTCTCTTTCACTCTATCCCCTCTCTCTTTCACTCTATCCCCTCTCTCCTTCACTCTATCCCCTCTCTCCTTCACTCTATCCCCTCTCTCCCTCACTCTATCCCCTCTCTCCTTCACTATAGGCCCTCACTCATTCACTCTATCCCCTCTCTCCCTCACTCTATCCCCTCTCTCCTTCACTCTATCCCCTCTCTCCTTCACTCTATCCCCTCTCTCCCTCACTCTATCCCCTCTCTCCTTCACTCTATCCCCTCTCTCCTTCACTCTATCCCCTCTTTCTTTCACTCTATCCCCTCTCTCCTTCACTCTATCCCCTCTCTCCTTCACTCTATCCCCTCTCTCCTTCACTCTATCCCCTCTCTCCCTCACTATATCCCCTCTCTCCTTCACTCTATCCCCTCTTTCCTTCACTCTATCCCCTCTCTCCTTCACTCTATCCCCTCTCTCCTTCACTCTATCCCCTCTCTCCTTCACTCTATCCCATCTCTCTTCCTCTCTTACTCTCGCTCTCTCATTCCCCTCCTCACCCTCTTTCTTTTCCCCTCCTTCTCTTTCCCTCTCCCTCACTCTTTTGCCCCCCTCCCTCCCCCTCCCTCGCCAACCTCCCTCCTTCTCTCTCTCTCTCTCTCTCTCTCTGTCTCTCTCTCAGGGCTCACCAGCGGCTAGCTAACACTGTTCACATGAAAGACAATTAGACCCAAGAACATAAAACCCAGGAAATGACAATCTGCTAACCAGCTCTGGGTATTCTCTCCTCTCCTCCTCCTCCTCTCCTCCTCCTCTACCCAATTCTCTCCTCCATTCTCCAGACTGATAGGCACCTATCCTCAGAAGGGCCTTCCTTTCTTCTCGGACAGGGGGATGAGAAAAGAAGCAGCAGGGAGGAGAATAACCCTTCTGTCTGATTTATGCATCTCTATTCAGAATGTATTAACCTGACGTTAAGGATACTTTCTTAGCCTAGAGCTGTGGCGGGACCGGGGACATGTACAAGTGTGTGTGTGTGTGTGTGTGTGTGTGTGTGTGTGTGTGTGTGTGTGTGTGTGTGTGTGTGTGTGTGTGTGTGTGTGTGTGTGTGTGTGTGTGTGTGTGTGTGTGTGTGTGTGTGTGTGTGCGTGCGTGCGTGCGTGCGTGCGTGCGTGCGTGTGTGTGTGCGCGCGTGTGTGTGCGCGTGTGTGCATGCGTGTGTGTGTGTGATGGAGGGAAAATGCTGGGGTAATGACACTGTTACATGAACATATTCAATATGAGGAGGATGGTAGAATGGTGTGGGAGAAAGGAGGAGAGACAGGGAGAGTAGGCAGATAGGCTTCAGGAATGGGATGGTAGCGAACGGCACATTAACAAATGTATGTTTGTGTGTGCCTGCGTGTGTATGTGTGTGTGTGTGTGTGTGTGCATGCGCACGTGTGTGTGTCTCTGCATGTGCGTGTATTACCACAGCTCCCACCATCACACCAGTGTCTCCCAGGCTGGTTTCTCAGAGAGTCTCCTGTTACAACCTCTCTCAACCCAGACCCAACACTCAGACCCAACCACAGACTGGGTTTCCTGCCACGCCACCACCACTAAATACAGCCTCAGGAAACTGCTGTAAGCCAAGAGCCACAATGGAGGACACCCGAGGAGCCAGGAGTCTCAGAAGCAAGCCAAAGCCTTCTCACCAGGGAGACCTGGCTATTGACCCAGCAGGCCTTTCTCGAAATATTGACCATTTCCAATACATTATCAATACGCAAACCACTTAGGCCGTTTAGGTTGACTGAGCAACAAGCTCTTTGTGCTGATTAATGACTGGAAATTAAGTTACTTTTGGAAGAAAAGTGATTTCCTATTCAGAGATTGCATGAACTATTTATACATAATGAAAGCTGATAATTAATTGATTGACACAGTAACCGTGACAACACATCAATCTAAAAAACATATTATCATTGGTTAGAAATCTGAATAATTAAAACAGCCATTAGAGGTCAAAGATATGTGCATTTATGTCAGAAAAAAACCCATCTTCGTTTATCACAAAAAGGTGATTGAAAATTGTTTATCTTGGACAAAATAATAGCTTAGCATCTTCAGTTCATTACGGTTAAACTAACTAGCCACAGCATTTTAAAAGTTAACGCATACCTGAGCAGAGGGAACCCAGCTATTCAAGGATGAAAGATTCTAAGGGAACCCAACCAGGGCTGGAGTGGGATAACAGGGCTCCAGGAATAGAGCCGATCGATGGATGGAGGAGGAGGTGGGGAAGGAGGGATGGATGTTCTCTAGAGTGGAGGGGTGATATTGTTTCTGAGTGGCTCTGAGACCTGATCCTGCAACGACTAGGCTGTGAATGGACCGGTAACAGGAGAGGCGAGAGAGAGAGGGAGGAAAAGGAGCAGAGGAGAGAAGAGGAGATGAGGACAGGAGGAGAGGAGAGAGGAGGAGAAGGAGATGAGAGGAGAGGAGATGAGGAGAGGTTACAGGAGTGGGAGTCAGACTACTTAATCATCATACATTATTGGAGTCCTTGTCATACATAGTTGACATATCAACCCCCACACACACACCGTCTTGTCGGTGAATGGTGGTGTATTGATGGCTCTGGGGTGAAGTTTCCCTAGGTACAGATCTAAGATCAGCTTCACCCTCCCACAATCTTAACCTTATCCATTAGTGTGGGGGAATGCCCAGGGGATAATTCACCCTACACCATATTGATGAGAGTAACAGTCAATGCCCACCAGGAAACAGAGCCGCCATTAGAGAGCCAGCCAATGGCCAGAGTAAAGCATGCTAGGTAAATACAGCCCCCCCCCCCCAGCCACAGCGGGACACATTGATAGGAATAATACTCCACCTCAGAGGGATGGCAACAATGCAGCAATTAAAGTTACAAAATTCAAGTCAATTTTCCAAATTGCGTAACTCTCTGCTTTCTCCCTCCTGTTTCCAGGAATTTTCCGAACGAGATTTCGGGAAAACCTGGGAATTTGGGGAAATTGACCAGAATTGTGTAACACTAGCAGCTA
>NC_068455.1:38651166-38743666 GCF_023373465.1 Oncorhynchus keta
TTCTACCTGAAACCAAAAAGCGTTCTACCTGAAACCAAAAAGAGTTCTACCTTAAACCAAAAAGCGTTCTACCTGAAACCAAAAAGTGTTCTACCTGAAACCAAAAAGTTTTCTACCTGAAACCAAAAGTGTTCTACCTGAAACCAAAAAGTGTTCTACCTGAAACCAAAAAGCGTTCTACCTGAAACCAAAAAGCGTTCTACCTGAAACCAAAAAGTGTTCTACCTGAAACCAAAAAGCGTTCTACCTGAAACCAAAAAGTGTTCTACCTGAAACCAAAAAGTGTTCTACCTGAAACCAAAAAGAAACCAAAAAGCGTTCTACCTGAAACCAAAAAGCGTTCTACCTGAAACCAAAAAGCGTTCTACCTGAAACCAAAAAGTGTTCTACCTGAAACCAAAAGCGTTCTACCTGAAACCAAAAAGCGTTCTACCTGAAACCAAAAAGTGTTCTACCTGAAACCAAAAAGCGTTCTACCTGAAACCAAAAAGTGTTCTACCTGAAACCAAAAAGCGTTCTACCTGAAACCAAAAAGCGTTCTACCTGAAACCAAAAAGCGTTTACCTGAAACCAAAAAGCGTTCTACCTGAAACCAAAAAGTGTTCTACCTGAAACCAAAAAGTGTTCTACCTGAAACCAAAAAGCGTTCTACCTGAAACCAAAAAGCGTTCTACCTGAAACCAAAAAGTGTTTTACCTGAAACCAAAAAGCGTTCTACCTGAAACCAAAAAGCGTTCTACCTGAAACCAAAAGCGTTCTACCTGAAACCAAAAAGCGTTCTACCTGAAACCAAAAAGATTTCACCTGAAACCAAAAAGTGTTCTACCTGAAACCAAAAAACCGTTCTACCTGAAACCAAAAGTGTTCTACCTGAAACCAAAAAGCGTTCTACCTGAAACCAAAAAGCGTTCTACCTGAAACCAAAAAGCGTTCTACCTGAAACCAAAAAGCGTTCTACCTGAAACCAAAAAGTGTTCTACCTGAAACCAAAAAGCGTTCTACCTGAAACCAAAAAGCATTCTACCTGAAACCAAAAAGCGTTCTACCTGAAACCAAAAAGCGTTTTACCTGAAACCAAAAAGTGTTCTACCTGAAACCAAAAAGCGTTCTACCTGAAATCAAAAAGCGTTCTACCTGAAACCAAAAAGCGTTCTACCTGAAACCAAAAAGCGTTCTACCTGAAACCAAAAAGTGTTCTACCTGAAACCAAAAAGCGTTCTACCTGAAACCAAAAAGCGTTCTACCTGAAACCAAAAAGCGTTCTACCTGAAACCAAAAAGTGTTTTACCTGAAACCAAAAAGTGTTTTACCTGAAACCAAAAACGGTTCTACCTGAAACCAAAGTGTTTTACCTGAAACCAAAAAGCGTTCTACCTGAAACCAAAGTGTTCTATCTGAAACCAAAAAGTGTTTTACCTGAAACCAAAAAGGTTTCACCTGAAACCAAAGTGTTTTACCTGAAACCAAAAAGCGTTCTACCTGAAACCAAAAAGCTTTCTACCTGAAACCAAAAAGTGTTTTACCTGAAACCAAAAAGCGTTCTACCTGAAACCAAAAAGCGTTCTACCTGAAACCAAAAAGCGTTCTACCTGAAACCAAAAAGCGTTCTACCTGAAACCAAAAAGATTTCACCTGAAACCAAAAAGTGTTCTACCTGAAACCAAAAAGGTTTCACCTAAAACCAAAGTGTTCTACCTGAAACCAAAGTGTTCTACCTGAAAGCAAAAAGCGTTCTACCTGAAACCAAAGTGTTTTACCTGAAACCAAAAAGCGTTCTACCTGAAACCAAAGTGTTTTACCTGAAACCAAAAAGCGTTCTACCTGAAACCAAAAAGCGTTCTACCTGAAACCAAAAAGCGTTCTACCTGAAACCAAAAAGCGTTCTACCTGAAACCAAAAAGATTTCACCTGAAACCAAAAGTGTTCTACCTGAAACCAAAAAGCGTTCTACCTGAAACCAAAAGTGTTCTACCTGAAACCAAAAAGCGTTCTACCTGAAACCAAAAAGCGTTCTACCTGAAACCAAAAAGCGTTCTACCTGAAACCAAAAAGCGTTCTACCTGAAACCAAAAAGTGTTCTACCTGAAACCAAAAAGCGTTCTACCTGAAACCAAAAAGCATTCTACCTGAAACCAAAAAGCGTTCTACCTGAAACCAAAAAGCGTTTTACCTGAAACCAAAAAGTGTTCTACCTGAAACCAAAAAGCGTTCTACCTGAAATCAAAAAGCGTTCTACCTGAAACCAAAAAGCGTTCTACCTGAAACCAAAAAGCGTTCTACCTGAAACCAAAAAGTGTTCTACCTGAAACCAAAAAGCGTTCTACCTGAAACCAAAAAGCGTTCTACCTGAAACCAAAAAGCGTTCTACCTGAAACCAAAAAGTGTTTTACCTGAAACCAAAAAGTGTTTTACCTGAAACCAAAAACGGTTCTACCTGAAACCAAAGTGTTTTACCTGAAACCAAAAAGCGTTCTACCTGAAACCAAAGTGTTCTATCTGAAACCAAAAAGTGTTTTACCTGAAACCAAAAAGGTTTCACCTGAAACCAAAGTGTTTTACCTGAAACCAAAAAGCGTTCTACCTGAAACCAAAAAGCTTTCTACCTGAAACCAAAAAGTGTTTTACCTGAAACCAAAAAGCGTTCTACCTGAAACCAAAAAGCGTTCTACCTGAAACCAAAAAGCGTTCTACCTGAAACCAAAAAGCGTTCTACCTGAAACCAAAAAGATTTCACCTGAAACCAAAAAGTGTTCTACCTGAAACCAAAAAGGTTTCACCTAAAACCAAAGTGTTCTACCTGAAACCAAAGTGTTTTACCTGAAACCAAAAAGCGTTCTACCTGAAACCAAAGTGTTTTACCTGAAACCAAAAAGCGTTCTACCTGAAACCAAAAAGTGTTTTACCTGAAACCAAAAAGCGTTCTACCTGAAACCAAAAAGGTTTCACCTGAAACCAAAGTGTTCTACCTGAAACCAAAGTGTTCTACCTGAAACCAAAGTGTTTTACCTGAAACCAAAAAGCGTTCTACCTGAAACCAAAGTGTTTTACCTGAAACCAAAGTGTTCTACCTGAAACCAAAGTGTTTTACCTGAAACCAAAAAGTGTTTTACCTGAAACCAAAAAGTGTTCTACCTGAAACCAAAAAGGTTTCACCTGAAACCAAAGTGTTCTACCTGAAACCAAAGTGTTCTACCTGAAACCAAAGTGTTTTACCTGAAACCAAAAAGCGTTCTACCTGAAACCAAAGTGTTCTACCTGAAACCAAAGTGTTTTACCTGAAACCAAAAAGCGTTCTACCTGAAACCAAAGTGTTCTACCTGAAACCAAAGTGTTTTACCTGAAACCAAAAAGGTTTCACCTGAAACCAAAGTGTTTCACCTGAAACCAAAAAGCGTTCTACCTGAAACCAAAGTGTTCTACCTGAAACCAAAACCGGTTCTACCTGAAACCAAAAAGGTTTCACCTGAAACCAAAAAAATTTCACCTGAAACCAAAAATGTTTCACCTGAAACCAAAAACGGTTCTACCTGAAACCAAAAAGGGTTCTACCTGAAACCAAAGTGTTTTACCTGAAACCAAAAACGGTTCTACCTGAAACCAAAAAGGTTTCACCTGAAACCAAAGTGTTTTACCTGAAACCAAAAAGTGTTCTACCTGAAACCAAAAAGTGTTTTACCTGAAACCAAAGTGTTTTACCTGAAACCAAAAACGGTTCTACCTGAAACCAAAAAGGTTTCACCTGAAACGAAAGTGTTTTACCTGAAACCAAAAAGGTTTCACCTGAAACCAAAGTGTTTCACCTGAAACCAAAAAGCGTTCTACCTGAAACCAAAGTGTTCTACCTGAAACCAAAACCGGTTCTACCTGAAACCAAAAAGGTTTCACCTGAAACCAAAGTGTTTTACCTGAAACCAAAAAGGTTCTACCTGAAACCAAAAAGTGTTTTACCTGAAACCAAAGTGTTCTACCTGAAACCAAAACCGGTTCTACCTGAAACCAAAAAGGTTTCACCTGAAACCAAAGTGTTTTACCTGAAACCAAAAACGGTTCTACCTGAAACCAAAAAGGTTTCACCTGAAACCAAAGTGTTTTACCTGAAACCAAAAAGGTTTCACCTGAAACCAAAGTGTTTCACCTGAAACCAAAAAGCGTTCTACCTGAAACCAAAGTGTTCTACCTGAAACCAAAACCGGTTCTACCTGAAACCAAAAAGGTTTCACCTGAAACCAAAAAAATTTCACCTGAAACCAAAAATGTTTCACCTGAAACCAAAAACGGTTCTACCTGAAACCAAAAAGGGTTCTACCTGAAACCAAAAAGGTTTCACCTGAAACCAAAGTGTTTTACCTGAAACCAAAAAGGTTTCACCTGAAACCAAAAACGGTTCTACCTGAAACCAAAAACGGTTCTACCTGAAACCAAAAAGGTTTCACCTGAAACCAAAGTGTTCTACCTGAAACCAAAGTGTTCTACCTGAAACCAAAGTGTTCTACCTGAAACCAAAGTGTTTTACCTGAAACCAAAAAGGTTTCACCTGAAACCAAAGTGTTTTACCTGAAACCAAAGTGTTTCACCTGAAACCAAAGTGTTTTACCTGAAACCAAAAAGTGTTTTACCTGAAACCAAAAAGCATTCTACCTGAAACCAAAACCGGTTCTACCTGAAACCAAAAAGTGTTTTACTTGAAACCAAAAAGCGTTCTACCTGAAACCAAAAAGGTTTCACCTGAAACCAAAAAAATTTCACCTGAAACCAAAAATGTTTCACCTGAAACCAAAAAATTTTCACCTGAAACCAAAAACGGTTCTACCTGAAACCAAAAAACGTTCTACCTGAAACCAAAAAGGTTTCACCTGAAACCAAAAAATGTTCACCTGAAACCAAAATTGTTTCACCTGAAACCAAAAACGGTTCTACCTGAAACCAAAAAGGGTTCTACCTGAAACCAAAAACGGTTCTACCTGAAACCAAAAAACGTTCTACCTGAAACCAAAAAGGTTTCACCTGAAACCAAAAAATGTTCACCTGAAACCAAAATTGTTTCACCTGAAACCAAAAACGGTTCTACCTGAAACCAAAAAGGGTTCTACCTGAAACCAAAAAGTGTTTTACCTGAAACCAAAAAACGTTCTACCTGAAACCAAAAAGGTGTTTTACCTGGAACCAAAACGTGTTTTAACTGGAACCAAAAAGGGTTATCCTATGGAGGCAGCTGAAGAACCAATTTCGGAACCCTTTTTTTTATAAGAATGTGAAGGTCAGGGGGTTTGAAGTGAGGCCTTTAGCTAATAAATTCCCTCCTGATGTACGGCAGAATGTGCATTGGCTTGGGATTGTTGTGAATGCATGCACTTCATTTACCCAGAGCATGGGTATAAAAAGTTTAAAGAATGTGAACGGCACTGCAAATAAACAGAGTTTGCACTTATCCAATGTGCACGTATCAGGAGCTGACTGTTCAACGAATGAAGAGGGAAGATGAAACATAAATAGATTGCTCGTGTGATACTTGTGACAAACACCGATCTACAATTGCAATGTCAAAAAAACGACAACGTTCTTCCACTGTAAATATGAATTTACAGGTGAGAGATATGCTAGAAGTCCTTACACAGAGTATGTCTACATGTATAGTGTGGTGGAGTACATTTTGGCTGCCTGGTGTCTATGTGAAGTACATTGCAGGTTGTTTCAGGGCTAACCCGAACACGGGCTAACGTGGTCTGCACAGACAACCATATCTATTCCCCACAGCTAGCGTAATGTCTTTCATGTGTTGGGATGGATGTATTGGACCCTAGGCAGCAGTAGAAAACACCACTCCCTTCCTCTGTCTATACATATTTTCAGACACCACAACACACTGCAGCGCATCCTCAATTTTTGCTCGATAAAACAGCGGAGGGGAAAAAAATGTTTTTTCTAAAAACGATCAACTCCCTTGGCCTTCCTTTCCTCCCTCCCTCCCTGTCTCTCTCTCTCTCTCTTTCTCTCTCTCTCTCTCGCTCTATCCATCATTCAGTTCAGACGGGACGTGTGCCGGTTAGCAGAATGCCATGTCTCTAACAGGGTTAGGCTACAGGCCCCGACACAAAACCCTCGACTTTGAAGTCCGACCCAACATTATACAGGGTGTCACTGCGTATCACTGATAACTAATACTCTAAGTCTTTATTCACGTGTCTTTATTGGGTGTTTTATAGAGGAGGGTCACTGGAGAGGGAGAGGCTGGCTAGACTAGTGTGTCTGTCTGACTGGCTGGGTGGCTGACTGGTTGACTGACTGGCGTTCTTTTACCGTCTGTAGGTAGCCTAGTCTGTGACTGCTAATCCATAAAGCAGATTATATTTATTTTGGCGGCGGCGGCTGGTAATTCGTTGAAATCAACAAAGGCTTTCCATTAGACCCCTGCTGTTGTCCTCAAAACAGACACTCTGTTGGTCCCAGAGCACTGAGTGATACAACACACACACAAATACAGGCACGCATGCCCGCACGCACACACGCACACACACACACACACACACACACACACACACACACACACACACACACACACACACACACACACACACACACACACACACACACACACACACACACACACACACACACACACACACACACACACACACACACACACACACACACACGTCTCAAACAGAGAGGGAGCACAGGGAGTGAGGGACAGAAAAAGGAGAGGGTAGAGAGAGGAGAAAGCATTGAAAAAAAAGAGTGTGAGAGAGCACAAGAAAAGGGGAGTGGAGAGCGAGGGAGCGGGAGAGAGAATGAAAATGGGGAAGAGAAGGATGGGGAATGCAAAGTGTGTACACATGAGGGTGAGAGAGCGAAAGAAAAGGAAGAAAGCGAAAGGAGGAGGGAGCGAGGGAGGGAGGGAGAGGTGTAGCCCAAACATTGGCCTTTATGTTTATTCCTCCGTGTTTCACGCTATCCTCCTCTGGGGGAGGAGGGACTCACTTAACTTCCTCTGCTCTCCTCTTTTCCTCTTTTCCTCCACACCGTGACGGCCTGAACAATGAGACCCTCAGCTACCCGCACTCACGCACGCACGCACGCACGCACGCACGCACGCACGCACGCACGCACGCACGCACGCACGCACGCACACACACACACACACACACACACACACACACACACACACACACACACACACACACACACACACACACACACACCATAGCATTCCAAAGCATACTGTAGTATTGGCATACAATAAATCAGGCAGCACTCAAAGAGAGATCCACTGTGTGTGTGGGTCTTGCATGTCAGCGAGAGAGAGATAAGGGATGCTTATGTCATTAAGTCTCATTAAGCCCTCTCTCCTGTCCCAGAGCCATTGGGACAAGGCGCTTAGACAAACAGGATGCTTGGGCTCGGTGCCCCGCTCCAACCGTGCTCACACACATTCACAACACACACACACACAGGGTTCCAGCAGGGATCTGAAGGGCTGCCACCACACCGGATTACCCTCGTCACAGGAGAAGTGGGCCAGACGCTATCCTCCCATCGCTTCCAACACACACACACACACACACACACACACACACACACACACACACACACACACACACACACACACACACACACACACACACACACACACACACACACACACACACACACACACACACACACACACACACACACACACACACACACACACACACACACACACACACACACACACACACACACACACACACACACACACACACTGGAGGGTCACTGATGTTTCTTTTGTTTTTAACCTTTTTATTTATCTAGGTAAGTCAGTTAAGAACAAATTTGTTTATACTAATGGGTGTGCACTGTGCACGTGCAGATGCTTGTGTGTGTGTGTGTGTGTGTGTGTGTGTGTGTGTGTGTGTGTGTGTGTGTGTGTGTGTGTGTGTGTGTGTGTGTGTGTGTGTGTGTGTGTGTGTGTGTGTGTGTGTGTGTGTGTGTGAGTGTGTGTGTGGTGAGGGACTGGTGTTTCCCTCATCATTTGGATTGCATGTAACTCTCTATCTTTCTCTCTCCGATTAGTTAACATTATTACAGAGTGGATGTATGATTCATTAAAACAAGTTTAAATGCACAGGCATTTCCAAGCATGCTTTACAGAATGTGAAATGTTATATTTAGGCTGTATTAACGAATAAAAACCTATGAATGTGTCATCCATTTGAATCCAATCAATAGAGACAATCAGGGGACCTATATCCAGAGAAACTGTACTTTACATACAGAAAGTGAAAAGCTGTTATCTGATGCATCACTTCTGTAGATGTAGCTTCTGTATGTCTCTCTCGGAGTGAAGATGGTATCAGAGTGTTTCTGAGTGTCTCTGAGAGTGGTATTAGTGTGTCAGCGTTCATAAGTGATGCTTTGGAGCTCCCCTAGGCCCTGTACTTGGTCCGGTTAAATACACCTTCAGAACTCCAGACCTCCCCACTTTCCTTCCATGTCTACCCCAGCAACCTGGGACCTGACTGGGGCACGGAGAGAGTGAGAGACCCTTTAACCTTTAGTACAGGGGCAAGGGACCTGATAATGTCTAGTTTGGTAAGTTTGTGGGTTAAGACATCAGCATGCTTCAGTTTGGCTGGCACCTGGCCAAACTCGGCTAGGTGAACCAAACTCGTGTGCTCGCATACTCCCTTAAAAGACCTTCGCTTGAAAAACTAGAACTAAATAGTACTGTTTGTCCATTTTGAGATGCCCTAGCCAGTATACACTTCCTCAAAATAGTCCGAATTCATCTAAGATAACTGAAGAAATCTGTCATTAATTTTGATGTTTTTGTCGAGGAGATCTTAGTCGAGCAATTTTACATCTAACTAAGATGTTTTGTGAAGCATTTCTCAATGGAAAAATGTGCATGAAAACGAGTCGTCTATCTTTAAATAGCAACAAAGACTTTATTGAAGAATCCCTACTGATGACCACTCACTGACAAAGGGGTGTACACTTTGGCTACCGACTTCGATTTGCCTCGAGAAAAAATGTGTGTGCCCGAACAGCCAAAAATAACCTTACCGATGTCCAAAACAGACAAAAATGTAATCAAACACAAACTCATCCGAACTGTTTCGGCTGGGAAGCAGACGCTAAGAGAGAGGTGTGAGTCAAATGAATTGGGGGAATAGGACAAGAGGTGGGGGAACATTGGATATATATCTGGGAGTTGATTTAATGGTTTAAAAGAGAGAGTGTGTGTGTGTGTGTGTGTGTGTGTGTGTGTGTGTGTGTGTGTGTGTGTGTGTGTGTGTGTGTGTGTGTGTGTGTGTGTGTGTGTGTGTGTGTGTGTGTGTGTGTGTGTGTGTGTGTGTGTGTGTGTGTGTGTGTGTGTGTGTTGTGTGAAGCACTAATTGGAAACTAGGGTCAGGGGGTTGAAGCCCTGAGAGAGGCAGGTTGACAGGGCTCTCTAAATGTCTCTATCTCTCCTCTCCCATCATCACTCTCCTCCCCCATCCCTTCATCCACACCTCCCCTGCAGTCCTCCCTTACCTCTCCTCCTCTCTCTGCTGTCCATCTCAGCCATCCATTAGAGCTTCAGAGGTCTCCACACCACATCTATTCACCAGAGTAACCTGACCACACACGCACACACAGAAGCACACAAACACACGCACACACACCACTACTTTTAGTGGTGAGAGGTTTGGTTTCCCTGTCAGAAACATTTAATGTGGAAGCCACGTCAGAGCGTGTGTATGAGAGAGCGAGGAGAGAGAGAAAGAGAGAGCACTAGCACTTAACCCCTGGTAAGCGGGGCGAGTATCTAATGTGGCGGAGAAAATAACCTCCACTATACAGACACATAATCTTCTCTCTCTGTGTCCACTTCTAACCCTGAAGAATCTCCATATTTACTCAAGCCAGTGAATATTTTGAGATTTGGGCCCAGCTGGCCCCCGTGTGTCTGTGTGTGTGTGTGTGGGGGGTGATTTGGTCTTACTCTGAGCAGTGAGGAACATCTATTATTTAGTTGAGGTAACCTGAAGCATCTTCTGCTAAGGCAAATTTGCTTTGTTGCCTCTCCCCTGGGAGAATAAAGAATTAATAGGGAGAATTTATAAGTGTGTGTGTGTTCAGTAAAACACTGATTCCTGTACTATATGCCTGGCATGGCTCGTCTCAAGGGCCCAAAGCATGCATACTCAAACACACACACACACACACACACACACACACACACACACACACACACACACACACACACACACACACACACACACACACACACACACACACACTAGAGTTGGGCAATATTACGACAGTATATTGATTATGACTGACAGTGCATCGTGGATGGGGACGGCATCGTGATGTGACAGACCTAGGTTAAGCCTATTTGAACTTGACTGGCGGACAGCAGGACAGCAGGACAGCACAAGATTGAGTGACATAATTGTTCCGTGTTTTCCTCAGTCAGCTGAATAGTTCATAGGTCACGTGACCGAATGAGCGTCTGAGACAAAACAGAGAGGTAAAAGTGGTTATCTGTCGCATCTCGAAATTGTTTTCTTCCTGGCGAATTTGGCTCTAAATTTTGAACGGTTGGAGCTACAGTGTTACTGACTATGACCCCATCCCTGAAAGACTTTCAGGAGCAGTACAGTACACGTGTCTTCTGTTTTCACCTGATACACAAGACGTATCAATGAACCCAGTCACTACAAAGATTCAATCATCCTTCCTAACTCAGTTGCCAGAGAGGAAGGAAACCCCTCAGGGATTTCACCATGAGGCCAACAGTTACAGAGTTTAATTGCTGTGATAAGAGAACTGAGGATGGATCAACAACATTATAGTTACTCCACACTACTAACCTAAATGACAGAGTGAAAAGAACGAAGCCCGCACAGAAAACAAATATTCCAAAACATGCATCCTGTTTGCAATAAGGCTCTAAACTAACACTGCAAAAAAATGTGGCATATAAATTAACTTTATGTCCTGAATACAAAGCGTTATGTTTAGGGCAACTCCAACACAACATATCACTGAGTACCACTCTTCATATTTTCAAGCATGGTGGTGGCTGCAACATGTTATGGGTATGGGGAGCTTTTTAGGATAAAAATAAAGTAAAAGAAAAAGAATAGAGCTAAGCATTGGCAATATCCTAGTGGAAAACCTGGTTCAGTCTGCTTTCCAACAGAGACTGAGAGACAAATGCTCCTTTCAGCAGGACAATAACCTAAAATACAAGGCCAAATATACACTGGAGTCGCTTACCAAGAAAACATTGAATGTTCCCGAGTGGCCTAGTTATAGTTTTGACTTAGATCAGCTTGAAAATCTATGGCAACTTGAAAATGGCTGTCTAGCAATAATCAACAACCAACTTAACCAGAAAGACTCACTGCTGTAATCGCTGCCAAAGGTGATTCTAACATGTGTTCACTCAGGGTTGTGAATACTTAAATGAGATTTTTCTGCATTTCATTTTCAATAACTGTGCAAAAAAATCCGAAAACATGTTTTCACTTTGTGATTGTGAGGTATTGTGTGTAGATGGGTGAGGGGGGGGGGGGATATATTTAATTTTTAATTTTAATTTTTATAATTTTTAATTCAGGCTGTAACACAACAAAATGTGGGATACATCTGAATACTTTCTGAAGGCTCTGTAGGAGACAACTGACAGCCCAGCCCAGCCAACACACACACACACACACACACACACGCAACCGTGCACTGACCAGATGTGTGTGTGCATGCATGCATGTGTGTTTGTGTCCATGCATATGTGTGTGTGTGCTGCATGTGTAACTCAATGTGTGTGTGTGTGATGTGCATGTCTGAGACGGCAGTGGTGGGTGCGATATTCTCAGCGCGTTACAATTATTCCTCCCTCTCGTCCACAGTAAAGGCATGGCAATGCAATTTACACATTAGAATCAGAGCCATGTGACACGGGCTGGGCCATTAGCAACCCATTCAAGTGTTGTTCTGCTAGACAGCACTTTGGGACTGCACTTACATATGCCCACCGCTTACCTCTGCACCACTACACCCGCTAGATGATCCCACACCCCTCTTCCCTCACCCGTCTTCCCTCGCCCCTCTCGGTCTCCCCCAAATGCCAAGTGAACGAGAAAAATAGAGGGAGAAAAAAAAGATTATGCGAAAACAAGAGGCGGAAAGAGTGAAAACAACTTAAGAGACGAGGGGTGTAATTTAGGTTTTATCTGTGTGGACGGAGAGAGAGAGCAGCAGTCTGGACTCCATTTGGGGGACAGGGGGCTCCTAACTGGTGTTTTACCCTGTCTGGACCAACATACACACACACACACACTTACACACACACAAGGGTAATGTTGGTGATCACAGCCCCTCCATAGTCTTCAAAGCCTGTCGGGTGAAAATATATAGTATTGAGTCAGGAAGTGGTTTTATTTACCCTACAGTTAGACTGGGAGTCTTAGAAAAACAAACACACAACGTCACTGTTAGGAGTGCTATCTCTTACAAGATACAGGAGATGAACACTTCCCTACCAGTCTGATTCATCCACTACAACCCACTCTGGAGACCCAATATACCCAGCATAACCAACGTACGAGTGCCTTACTTACTAATTATTTCTCACCGTGTTCATTTGACTAAAGGCGTTCACCTGGGCAAGCTAAATGAAAACCAGCTGGCTTTCACAGTCTCACGTCAGAATTAGATGTTCATTCATGTTTGAAGTTGTTCCAAACGCGTTTGGTTACTTCTGCGTGTCGTTCCAAGGTTCGGTTAAGCTATTAACCCTGAATATGTCGCCAACTGTACTTTCCCTGGCTAGCCTAGCTCACGTGAAAATGGCTAACGTAGGCCTGAGCGGAGAAATAAAAAGAAAGGTGATGAAATAGGCCTACACCATCTTGGAAACAAGTGCTGAGTCATTGTGGACAACAACCCGGTAGATGGGTACACAGTCAGCAAATAGTTCAAGCAGCAATTTGTTAACGCTAGGCTAATTCAGTTCATTTTCATTCATTCGTTGTGTTAATTCAAGCTTTCGCTCATTTAGAGCAGGGGTCTTCAACCTTTTCTTTCCCAGGGAACCCCTCCCAGGCAAACTGGCGACCCAGGGAACCCCTCCCAGGCAAACTGGCGACCCAGGGAACCCCTGCCAGGCAAACTGGCGACCCAGGGAACCCCTGCCAGGCAAACTGGCGACCCAGGGAGCCCCTCCCAGGCAAACTGGCGACCCAGGGAACCCCTCCCAGGCAAACTGGCGACCCAGGGAGCCCCTCCCAGGCAAACTGGCGACCCAGGGAACCCCTGCCAGGCAAACTGGCGACCCAGGGAACCCCTGCCAGGCAAACTGGCGACCCAGGGAACCCCTCCCAGGCAAACTGGCGACCCAGGGAGCCCCTCCCAGGCAAACTGGCGACCCAGGGAACCCCTGCCAGGCAAACTGGCGACCCAGGGAACCCCTGCCAGGCAAATTAATAGATTTTGTAGATAGTTTTTCATTATTTAAACCTCCCCACATTATAATTGGATAAGGAAGTGTAAACTAGGAAGTTAACTCCAAACACATTTTCACTAAGAGCAGCTGTTTAGCTGGTAAACATAGGTTATCCATGTGTTGGCAAAAATGTATGTCCAAGTCAAGAAGGCTTACAGAACCAGCATACAGCACCACTTACTGCACTGGTAGCCTATGCTGCTCTTTCAAATCCTACATTAGATAATCCAGTGAGTGTCATTGGCTCCAATGAGGGTAATTTGCTCAATATTTGGAGTTGAGAAATAATGTTGACATAATTAGTAAGAATATATTCTCCTCTTCTTTTCCACTGTATTATACTATATATTCATAAAAACATTGAGACAAATCAAGTGTTATATATTGAACAAAAATATGAACACAACATGTAAAGTGTTGGTCCCATGTTTCATGAGCTGAAATAAAAGATCCCAGAAATGTTCCATATGCACAAAAATATTATTATTTGTGCACAAACTGTCAGGGAAACTTCTCAGGGAAGCTCATCTGCGTGCTTGTCGTCATCACCAGGATCTTTTGACCTGACTGCATTTCGGCCTCATAACCGACTTCAGTGGGCAAATGCTCACCTTCGATGGCCACTGGCACGCTGGAGAAGTGTGCTCTCCACGGATTAATCCCGGTTTCAACTGTACCGGGCAGATGGCAGACAGTGTGTATGGTGTCATGTGAGCGAGTGGTTTGTTGATGTCAATGTTGTGAACAGAGTGCCCCATCGGGGCGGTGGGGTTATGGTATAGGCAGGCATAAGCTACGGACAATGAACACAATTGCATTTTATAGATGGCAATTTGAATGCACAGAGATGAGATCCCGAGGCCCATTGTTGTGCCATTCATCCGCCGCCATCACCTCATGTTTCAGCATGATTATGAACGGCCCCACGTCGCTAGGATCTGTACACAATTCATGGAAGCTGACAATTTCCCAGTTCTTCCATGGCCTGCATACTCACCAGACATGTCACTCATTGAGCATGTTTGGGGTGCTCTGGATCTACGTGTACGACAGCGAGTTCCAGTTCCCCCCCATATCCAGCAACTTCGCACAGCCATTGAAGAGGAGTGGGACAACATTCCACAGGCCACAATCAACAGCCTGAACAACTTAACGTGAAGGAGATGTGGAATCCATACTTTAGGACCTAATTAATTTATTTCAATTGATTGATATCCTTATATGATCTGTAACTCAGTCAAATCTTTGAAATTGTTGAATGTTGCGTTTCTATTTTTGTTCAGTGTACATATTTCTGTGGACCCCCAGCAGTACCACTGTGGACACCTACGGGACCACGGCTCCATAGTTGAATGGCTATAGCCTAGGTAGCCTACTAAATAAATATATTTTTGCAGCCTATATATATTCAATTCTGTGAATGGTTTATTTAGGTTTCAATTTGACTATTTTAGTTAATGTAAACAATATTGAATGTAAAGGTCTTGCTTAGTTATGTCGACTATAGGCTTTTTTTCAGAGCAATTTAAGTTGTCAATGTGCCTCAACTCATTGTTAATAATAAAATGTACATTTCTTAATTCATGCATGGTTTCCTTTTATCCAAATGTTGATTAGACTTGCAGTCAAATTCATTCCTGCAGGCTGGTAATAAAACAGTCATGTCAAACAATTAAATAAATGAGTGTTATTTTTGTGAGTCACGAATCGGCTCAACAATTCTATGCGGGTTGGTCGGATTGCGGAGAAAAATCTGTCCTGATTTGGGATTTTGTGTGGGGCTCAGAATTGTTGTGGCTGGCATGGGGCGGGAGCGACTCCAAAACACTGACCCGTGCATGACTCTACTTCAAGGGCTTCTGTGTGTGTATGTGTGTGTGTGTGTGTGCCTGCGTGCATACATAGCTGTGTAGGTGTGTGTGTGTAATTGTCTCAGCTGCATGGGGTGAGCTGTGAGTTTGTGAGTGTGTGAATACAAAGTGCTGACTAAGGGGCTGTCCAGAACAGCATCTTATCTGAGGCGTGACGTGGGGAGGCAGGCTGGCTATCAGGGAGAGGAATCTAACAGTTCCACCATTAGAGGGAGAAAACGGTAGACTGCACCGGGCTCCTTCTATTGTAAGAGATACATTTACTGTGTGATAAGCAGAAATCCTCTTCTGGGAGGGAACAGGAGAGGATACGAGGACTGAAGGGGGGAAAGGGCAAGAGAGGACCTGAAGCACTCTGCCACACACACACACGCACACACACACACACACACACACACACACACGCATGTAGAATACACATCTCGCCGACAAATAAAAGTGGAGAAAAAAAACGATCCTGTACTTTTCCAACGTTGTGTTTCCTTCATGAATCACTCTTCCATGATTCACTGTCTAGCTACAGATAACTGTAATCAGAAGTTCTGAAAACAGATACGGAAGAAAGTGGAGAGGCGAAATAGTCAGACGTTAAGAAACAAAGCTCAAGCACGGATTGGGTATCAACATAGCCCTGCACTCTCACCCGCTCACCACCCACGCAACTCCCCCTTCCCCATCTCACCCTCTCACCACCACGCAACTCCCCCTTTCCCGTCTCCCCCTCTCACCACCCACGCAACTCCCCTTTCCCCCTCTCCCCTCTCACCACCCACGCAACTCCCCCTTCCCCCTCTCACCCTCTCCCCACCATGCAACTCCCCCTTCCCCCTCTTTCACACCCACCCAACTCCTCCTTCCTCCTCTCACCTTCTCATCACCCACCCAACTCCCCCTTCCCACTCTCACCCTCTCCCCACCCACCCAACTCCCTTCCCCCTCTCACGCTCTCATCACCCACCCAACTCCCCCTTCCCCTCTCACCCTCTCACCACCCATCCACCCACCTAACTCCCCTTCCCCTCTCACCCTCTCACCACCCATCCACCAACCTAACTCCCCTTCCCGCACTCACGCTCTCACCACCCACCCAACTCCCCTTCGCCCTCTCACCCTCTCACCACCCACCCACCCAACTCCCCTTCCCCTCTCATCCTCTCACCACCCACCCAACTCCCCATTCCCGCTCTCATCCTCTCACCACCCATCCGCCCACCTAACTCCCCCTTCCCCTCTCACGCTCTCACCACCCACCAAACTAACCCTTCCCCTCTCATCCTCTCACCACCCACCCAACTCCCCCTTCCCCCTCTCATCCTCTCACCAACCACCCAACTCCCCCTTCCCCCTCTCACCCTCTCACTACCCATCCACCCACCTAACTCTCCTTCCCCTCTTATCCTCTCACCCACCCACCCAACTCCGCCTTCCCCTCTCACCCTCTCACCACACACCCACCCACCTAACTCCCCTTCCCCCTCTCACGCTCTCACCACCCACCCAACTCCCCTTCCCCTCTCATCCCCTCACCACCCACCCACCCAACTCCCCCTTCGCCCTCTCACCCTCTCACCACCCACCTAACTCCCCTTCCCCCTCTCATCCTCTCACCACCCACTCAACTCCCCATTCCCCCTCTCATCCTCTCATCACCTACCCACCCACCCTAACTCCCCCTTCCCCTCTCACGCTCTCACCACCCACCCAACTCCCCTTCCCCCTCTCAACTTCTCACCACCCACCCAACTCCCCTTCCCCCTCTCATCCTCTCACCACCCACCCAACTCCCCTTCCCCCTCTCACCCTCTCACTACCCATCCACCCACCTAACTCCCCCTTCCCCTCTTATCCTCTCACCACCCACCCGTCTCCGCCTTCCCCCTCTCACACTCTCACCACCCACCCACCCACCCACCTAACTCCCCTTCCCCCTCTCACGCTCTCACCACCCACCCAACTCCCCCTTCCCCCTCTCATCCCCTCACCACCCACCCAACTCCCCTTCGCCCTCTCACCCTCTCACCACCTACCTAACTCCCCCTTCCCTCTCTCACGCTCTCACCACCCACCAAACTAACCCTTCCCCCTCTCATCCTCTCACCACCCACCCAACTCCCCCTTCCCCCTCTCATCCTCTCACCACCCACCCAACTCCCCTTCCCCCTCTCACCCTCTCACTACCCATCCACCCACCTAACTCTCCCTTCCCCTCTTATCCTCTCACCACCCACCCAACTCCGCCTTCCCCCTCTCACCCCTCACCACACACCCACCCACCTAACTCCCCCTTCCCCCTCTCACGCTCTCACCACCCACCCAACTCCCCATCCCCCTCTCATCCTCTCATCACCCACCCACCTAACTCCCCCTTCCCCTCTCACGCTCTCACCACCCACCCAACTCCCCCTTCCCCCTCTCAACTTCTCACCACCCACCCAACTCCCCCCCCTCTCATCCTCTCACCACCCACCCAACTCCCCCTTCCCCCTCTCATCCTCTCACCACCCACCCAACTCCCCTTCCCCTCTCACCCTCTCACTACCCATCCACCCACCTAACTCCCCCTTCCCTCTTATCCTCTCACCACCCACCCAACTCCGCCTTCCCCTCTCACCTCTCACCACCCACCCACCCACCTAACTCCCCCTTCCCTCTCACGCTCTCACCACCCACCCAACTCCCCCTTCCCCTCTCATCCCCTCACCACCCACCCAACTCCCCCTTCGCCCTCTCACCCTCTCACCACCTACCTAACTCCCCCTACCCCCTCTCATCCTCTCACCACCCACTCAACTCCCCATTCCCCTCTCATCCTCTCATCACCCCACCCACCCACCTAACTCCCCCTTCCCCTCTCACGCTCTCACCACCCACCCAACTCCCCTTCCCCCTCTCAACTTCTCACCACCCACCCAACTCCCCCTTCCCCCTCTCATCCTCTCACCACCCACCCAACTCCCTCTTCGCCCTCTCACCCTCTCACCACCCACCCACCTCCCCTTCCCCTGTCATCCTCTCACCACCCACCCAACTCCCCATTCCCCTCTCCCTCTCACCACCCATCCACCCACCTAACTCCCCCCCTTCCCCTCTCATCCTCTCATCACCCATCCGCCCACCTAACTCCCCCTTCCCCTCTCACGCTCTCACCACCCATCCACCAACCTAACTCCCCCTTCCCCTCTCACGCTCTCACCACCCACCCAACTCCCCATTCCCCCTCTCACGCTCTCACCACCCACCCAACTCCCCTTTCCCCCCTCTCATCCTCTCACCACCCACCCAACTCCCCCTTCCCCCTCTCATCCTCTCACCACCCACCCAACTCCCCCTTCCCCCTCTCACCCTCTCACCACCCACCAACCACCTAACTCCCCCTTCCCCCTCTCATCCTCTCACCACCCACCCAACACCCCTTCCCCCTCTCACCCTCTCACCACCCACCCACCCGACTCCCCCTTCCCCTCTCACCCTCTCACCACCCACCCACCCAACTCCCCCTTCCCCCTCTCACCCTCTCACCACCCACCCAACCCCCCTTCCCCCTCTCACGCTCTCATCACCCACCCAACTCCCCCTTCCCCCTCTCATCCTCACACCACCCACCCAACTCCCCCTTCCCCCTCTCATCCTCTCACCACTCACCCAACTCCCCCTTCCCCCTCTCACCCTCTCACCACCCATCCACCAACCTAACTTCCCCTTCCCCTCTCACGCTCTCACCACCCACCCAACTCCCCTTCCCCCTCTCATCCTCTCACCACCCACCCAACTCCCCCTTCTCCCTCTCATTCTCTCACCACCCACCTAACTCCCCCTTCCCCTCTCTCACCCTCTCACCACCTATCCACCCACCTAACTCCCCTTCCCCCTCTCATCCTCACACCACCCATCCACCAACCTAACTCCCCCTTCCCCCTCTCACGCTCTCACCACCCACCCAACTCCCCCTTCCCCTCTCACCCTCTCACCACCCATCCACCCACCTAACTCCCCTTCCCCTCTCATCCTCTCACCACCCACCCAACTCCGCCTGCCCCTCTCACCCTCTCACCACCCACCCACCCACCCACCCAACTCCCCCTCTCACGCTCTCACCAACCACCCAACTCCCCCTTCCCCTCTCACCCTCTCTCACCACCCATCCACCCACCTAACTCCCCCTTCCCCTCTCATCCTCTCACCACCCATCCGCCCACCTAACTCCCCATTCCCCTCTCACGCTCTCACCACCCACCCAACTCCCCTTCCCCCTCTCATCCTCTCACCCACCCACCCAACTCCCCCTTCCCCTCTCATCCTCTCACCACCCACCCAACTCCCCTTCCCCTCTCACCCTCTCACCACCCACCAACCACCTAACTCCGCCTTCCCCCTCTCATCCTCTCACCACCCACCCAACTCCCCTTCCCCTCTCACCCTCTCACCAACCACCCACCGACTCCCCTTCCCCTCTCACCCTCTCACCACCCACCCACCCAACTCCCCCTTCCCCCTCTCACCCTCTCACCACCCACCCAACTCCCCTTCCCCTCTCACGCTCTCATCACCCACCCAACTCCCCCCTTCCCCCTCTCATCCTCACACCACCCACCCAACTCCCTCTTCCCCTCTCATCCTCTCACCACTCACCCAACTCCCCTTCCCCCCTCTCACCCTCTCACCACCCATCCACCAACCTAACTTCCCCCTTCCCCCTCTCACGCTCTCACCACCCACCCAACTCCCCTTCCCCTCTCATCCTCTCACCACCCACCCAACTCCCCCTTCTCCCTCTCATTCTCTCACCACCCACCCAACTCCCCTTCCCCCTCTCACCCTCTCACCACCTATCCACCCACCTAACTCCCCCTTCCCCCTCTCATCCTCACACCACCCATCCACCAACCTAACTCCCCCCTTCCCCTCTCACGCTCTCACCACCCACCCAACTCCCCCTTCCCCTCTCACCCTCTCACCACCCATCCACCCACCTAACTCCCCCTTCCCCTCTCATCCTCTCACCACCCACCCAACTCCGCCTGCCCCGCTCACCCTCTCACCACCCACCCACCCACCCACCCAACTCCCCTTCCCCCTCTCACGCTCTCACCACCCACCCAACTCCCCTTCCCCTCTCATCCTCTCACCACCCTCCCAACTCCCCCTTCGCCCTCTCATCCTCTCACCACCCTCCCAACTCCCCCTTCCCCTCTCATCCTCTCACCCACCCACCCAACTCCCCATTCCCCCTCTCACCCTCTCACCACCCATCCACCCACCCTAACTCCCCCTTCCCCCTCTCATCCTCTCACCACCCATCCGCCCACCTAACTCCCCATTCCCCTCTCACGCTCTCACCACCCACCCAACACCCCCTTCCCCTCTCATCCTCTCACCACCCACCCAACTCCCCCTTCCCCCTCTCATCCTCTCACCACCCACCCAACTCCCCCTTCCCCCTCTCACCCTCTCACCACCCATCCACCCACCTAACTCCCCCTTCCCCCTCTCATCCTCTCACCACCCACCCAACTCCCCCTTCCCCTCTCACCCTCTCACCACCCACCCACCCACCTAACTCCCCCTTCCCCCTCTCATCCTCTCACCACCCACCCAACTCCCCCTTCCCCCTCTCACCCATTCACCACCCACCCAACTCCCCTTCCCCCTCTCATCACCCACCCAACTCCCCTTCCCCTCTCATCCTCACACCACCCACCCAACTCCCCTTCCCCCTCTCATCCTCTCACCACCCATCCAAATCCACCTTCCCCCTCTCACCCTCTCACCACCCACCAACCACCCAACTCCCCCTTCCCCTCTCATCCTCTCACCACCCACCCAACTCCCCCTTCCCCTCTCACCCTCTCACCACCCACCCACCCAACTCCCCTTCCCCCTCTCACCCTCTCACCACCCACCCAACTCCCCTTCCCCTCTCACGCTCTCATCACCCACCCAACTCCCCCCTTCCCCCTCTCATCCTCCACCACCCACCCAACTCCCCCTTCCCCCTCTCATCCTCTCACCACTCACCCAACTCCCCCTTCCCCTCTCACCCTCTCACCACCCATCCACCAACCTAACTCCCCTTCCCCTCTCACGCTCTCACCACCCACCCAACTCCCCCTTCCCCTCTCATCCTCTCACCACCCACCCAACTCCCCCTTCGCCCTCTCATTCTCTCACCACCCACCCAACTCCCCTTCCCCCTCTCACCCTCTCACCACCCATCCACCCACCTAACTCCCCCTTCCCCCTCTCATCCTCACACCACCCATCCACCAACCTGACTCCCCCTTCCCCTCTCACGCTCTCACCACCCACCCAACTCCCCCTTCCCCTCTCATCCTCTCACCACCCACCCAACTCCCCCTTCCCCCTCTCACCCTCTCACCACCCATCCACCCACCTAACTCCCCCTTCCCCTCTCATCCTCTCACCACCCACCCAACTCCGCCTTCCCCCTCTCACCCTCTCACCACCCACCCAACTCCCCCCTTCCCCTCTCATCCTCTCACCACCCATCCACCCACCTAACTCCCCCTTCCCCTCTCATCCTCTCACCACCCATCCGCCCCCTAACTCCCCATTCCCTCTCTCACGCTCTCACCACCCACCCAACTCCCCCTTTCCCCTCTCATCCTCTCACCACCCACCCAACTCCCCTTCCCCCTCTCACCCTCTCACCACCCATCCACCCACCCAACTCCCCTTTCCCCTCTCATCCTCTCACCACCCACCCAACTCCCCCTTCCCCTCTCACGCTCTCACCACCCATCCACCAACCTAACTCCCCCTTCCCCTCTCACGCTCTCACCACCCACCCAACTCCCCTTCCCCTCTCACCCTCCACCACCCACCCAACTCCACCTTCCCCTCTCACCCTCTCACCCTCTCACCACACACCCACCCACCTAACTCCCCCTTCCCCCTCTCATCCTCTAACCACCCACCCAACTCCCCATTCCCCTCTCACCCTCTCACCACCCATCCACCCACCTAACTCCCCTTCCCCTCTCATCCTCTCACCACCCATCCGCCCACCTAACTCCCCATTCCCCCTCTCACGCTCTCACCACCCACCCAACTCCCCTTCCCCTCTCATCCTCTCACCACCCACCCAACTCCCCCTTCCCCCTCTCATCCTCCCACCACCCACCCAACTCCCCCTTCCCCTCTCACCCTCTCACCACCCATCCACCCACCTAACTAGCCCTTCCCCTCTCATCCTCTCACCACCCACCCAACTCCGCCTTCCCCTCTCACCCTCTCACCACCCACCAACCACCTACCTCCCCCTTCCCCCTCTCATCCTCTCACCACCCACCCACCCAACTCCCCCTTCCCCCTCTGACCCTCTCACCACCCACCCACCCAACTCCCCTTCCCCCTCTCACCCTCTCACCACCCACCCAACTCCCTTCCCCTTCTCACGCTCTCATCACCCACCCAACTCCCCCTTCCCCCTCTCATCCTCACACCACCCACCCAACTCCCCTTCCCCTCTCATCCTCTCACCACTCACCCAACTCCCCCTTCCCCTCTCACCCTCTCACCACCCATCCACCAACCTAACTCCCCCTTCCCCCTCTCACGCTCTCACCACCCACCCAACTCCCCCTTCCCCCTCTCATCCTCTCACCACCCACCCAACTCCCCCCTTCACCCTCTCATTCTCTCACCACCCACCCACCCAACTCCCCTTCCCCCTCTCACCCTCTCACCACCCATCCACCCACCTAACTCCCCCTTCCCCCTCTCATCCTCACACCACCCATCCACCAACCTAACTCCCCTTCCCCCCTCTCACGCTCTCACCACCCACCCAACTCCCCCTTCCCCTCTCATCCTCTCACCACCCACCCAACTCCCTTCCCCCTCTCACCCTCTCACCACCCATCCACCCACCTAACTCCCCCTTCCCCCTCTCATCCTCTCACCACCCACCCAACTCCGCCTTCCCCCTCTCACCCTCTCACCACCCACCCACCCACCCAACTCCCCCTTCCCCTCTCACGCTCTCACCACCCACCCAACTCCCCTTCCCCCTCTCATCCTCTCACCACCCTCCCAACTCCCCTTCGCCCTCTCATCCTCTCACCACCCTCCCAACTCCCCCTTCGCCCTCTCACCCTCTCACCACCCACCCAACTCCCCCTTCCCCCTCTCATCCTCTCACCACCCACCCAACTCCCCCTTCCCCCTCTCACCCTCTCACCACCCACCCACCCAACTCCCCTTCCCCCTCTCATGCTCTCACCACCCACCCAACTCCCCCTTCCCCCTCTCACCCTCTCACCACCCACCCACCTAACTCCCCCTTCCCCCTCTCACCCTCTCTTCTCCTTCCCTCTTTTTCGGCCTAATCTCCATACAGTCTGCCAGGGCTTGTTCTGACATACTTCGTTTTAGAATAAATAAACACACAGTTGGTTACTGTACATAATGTCGGTCTACAGAGCAAACAGTAATTTCCCCAAACTGTTCAAATTGTTAATGTCGTTTTCTGTCTTTTTTGTCGGTTGAGAAAAATCTCTTCTCATTGAAGTGGATCGACAGAGCACCCTTAAATGACATCGACTTCAACTCAATAGAACAAGACAGGCATCAACGATCCATTCTGACGGATAGCCCAGATTTACACACAGTCATTACCTACCACCTTGGTCAGCCTATAGCCTGACAATTTAGATGGCTGAAAGAGACTCACTTCAAGGGTTGAGCGGTAGTCACACTTAACAGTCAGTTAACCAGAAATGGCAGATAGAAATCTATATCACCACTGTAGCCAGCTTGTATGGAAGTGTATCAAGAGGTCTGCCCAGAGGTCTGGACCTTTATGGCACAGGAGTTATAGGGTTAATGCCCTGTGATTAAAGGCTCACTGGTTCAAGCCTTGCTTAGGCTATTTGCTTTGAAACCACACTAGAGCTGTACGGTACAATTGTTCTGTACTGTAAGTAGCCTACAACAGTCTCCTTGCTTTGTGATCATCCCCAAGCACCCTGCTGCGAACATCTGAGCAGATGGAATGACTACCTGGTCTTTCTACGTGTTTCAGTGTAAAAACAGTACGAGTCAAAAGTTTGGACACACCTACTCATCATTGTTGAATAATAGTGAATACATCACAACTAGGAAATAACACATATGGGAATCATGTAGTAACCAAAAAAAGTGTTGAAAGTAGCCACCCTTTGCCTTGATGAAAGCTTTGCGCACTCTTGGCATTCTCTCAACCATCGTCACGAGGTAGTCACCTGGAATGCATTTAAATGAACAGGTGTGCCTTGTTCAAAGTTCATTTGTGGAATTCCTTTCCATTTTAATGCATTTGAGCCAATCAGTTGTGTTGTGACGAGGTAGGGGTGGTAAACAGAAGATAGCCCTATTTGGTAAAAGACCAAGTCCATATTATGGCAAGAACAGCTGAAATAAGCAAAGAGAAACGACAGTCCATCATTACTTTAAGACATGAAGGTCAGTCAAGTGCAGTCTGACCTGGACTCCAGACAAGAGCACAGATTTGGTCCTTCTGTAGCTCAGTTGGTAGAGCATGGCGCTTGTAACGCCAGGGTAGTGGGTTCGATTCCCGGGACCACCCATACGTAGAATGTATGCACACATGACTGTAAGTCGCTTTGGATAAAAGCGTCCGCTAAATGGCATATATTATATTATTATTATATTATTTCCACTGGTCTTTTTTGATATTTTGGTTTGTTTAACACTTTTCTGTTTACTACATGATTCCATATGTGTTATTTCACAGTTTTGATGTCTTCACTATTATTCTACAATGTAGAAAATAGTAAAAATAAAGACAACCTGTGAATGAGTATGTGTCCACATTTTTGTTAGGTACTGTATGTAGGACGCAAACACACACGTGCACCTGCATGTGACACACACACACACACACACACACACACACACACACACACACACACACACACACACACACACACACACACACACACACACACACACACACACACACGGTAACCGAGTCGGCGGGTGTCATCGCTTCACACCTCTCCAGACGGCTTCTCAACAGGTGCGGCCGCCATGCACTGTGGGTAATTGACGTCGAGTGCAGCCGGGCTGTAAGTGGTGCGGCGCCAAATCAACTCATGACAAAAATCAAACAAACAATGGAAAGTACTTTCTGATTACCCTCGTGTTTTTCTGCATCTCAAACGACACCCTGTCACCTAGTATAATGCAGTACTTCAGTCTTTCATCGCAGCTCTACATGGGAATAGGGAATCATTTCAGACACAATTGTTAGGATTTTTAAAGTACTCTATACTGTAATATTAATGAATCAGTCTTTACCCCATAGGCTCTCTCTCTCTCCCCCTCTATCTCTCCCCCTCTCTCCTTCTCCCCTCCCTGTTCCACTGTCTTCACTAATTTGGTAATTAGAATTCAGATTTCCACGTCGCAGGGTGTGCCCATGAAACAGCTGCTTGGGAGTAGAATTACCTTGCTGTCAATAGGGAGCCCTGAGGAGAGGAGAGCACACACCGACTGCAGCTAGTCTATAAATATACAGTACAGCTCTCCAAGGCTACGACAACTTTTGGGGAAAACACTTCTTTGCCTGAATCTGAGATGGACTGCATTCAGAAAAAACAGTATGAGCCGTTATCTCGGGCAATGATTAAGCCTAGCTGTGTAGGCTTTTTATTACAGGCCTTCTTTGTAACAAACAGGAACATGTTTAATCTGTGTGTGGTTAACATTCTAAATGTTAGTCATTTAGCAGACACTTTTGTTCGCAATGACTTACAGGAGCAATTAGGGTTCGCTCAATGGCACATCAACAGATTTTTTACCTACTGTAGTCACTTCAGGGATTTGAATCAGCAACCTTTCAGGTTGATGACATCACCATCGATGACATCACCATTAAATCGTGCCTCATCATATTTTGGTTCCTGTCCAAACCTAGTCCACTCTGCTACTGTGTGTGTGTGTGTGTGTGTGTCAAATCAAATCAAATGTCATTTTATTTGTCACATGCTTCGTAAACAACAGGTGTAGACGAACAGTGAAATGCTTACTAGCGGGCCCACATCGCAACAATGTGGAGAGGAAGAAATAAGAAGTCATTTAAAAAAAGACAAATAATAACACGAGGAATAACTACACAATGAGTAACGATATAACTTGACTATATACACGGTGTACCAGTACCGAGTCGAGGTAATTAAGGTAGATATGTACATATAGGTAGGGATAAAGTGAGTCGGCAACAGTAACAGCAGCATATGTGATGAGTCGAAAAAGGGTCAATGAAGACAGTTAAATAGTTAGCCAATAGCTACCCGGACTAACTATTAAACAGTTTTATGGATTGGGGGTAGAAGCTGTTCAGGGTCCTGTTGGTTCCAGACTTGGTGCATCGGTACTGCGTGCCGTGCGGTAGCAGAGAGAACAGTCCATAACTTGGGTGGTTGGAGTCTTTGACAATTTTTAGGGCCTTCCTCTTCTAAGACATGTACGTGTGTGTGTGTATTTGTGTGTGTGTGTGTGTGTGTGTCCTCTCCCTGCTCTCTCCTCTCTGCTGCAGGCGTCTGGGTCTCAATGGGCCCATCTGGTCTCCATAGTGTAGAATCTGGGGCACAGCTAGACAGGTGCCCCTAGTCACCCTCCTACAGCACACACACATACACACACGTCAACAGAGATGGTGTGGTTACACTTACAGTGCCATCGGAAAGTATTCAGACCATTTCAGTTTTGCCACATTTTGTTACGTAACAACCCTATTCTAAAATTGTTTAAAAGCTCTTGAGGATTAGCTCCTTTTTTTCAATTTTCGCCTAAAATGACGTACCCAAATCTAACTGCCTGTACCTCAGGCCCTGAGGCAAGTATATGCATATTATTGGTACCATTTGAAGGGAAACACTGTGAAGTTCGTGGAAATGTGAAAGGATGTAGGAGATGTAGGAGAATATAACACAATATATCTGGTAAAAGATAATACAAAGAAAAATAACAACCGTTCTTTTGTATTTTCTTTGTACCCTCATCTTTTAAGTGCAAGTGAAAGGCCATAATGTATTATTCCAGCCCAGGTGCAATTTAGATTTTGGCCACTAGATGGGAGCAGTATATATACAAAGTTTTAGACTGATCCAACGAACCATTGCATTTTTGTTCAAAATGTTGTATCAAGACTGCCCAAATGTGCCTAATTGGTTTATGAACAACTTGTTATGTTCAAAATTGTGCACTCTCCTCAAACAATAGCATGGCATTATTTCACTGTAATAGCTACTGTAAATTGGACAGTGCAGTTAGATTAACAATAATTTAAGCTTTCTGCCAATATCAGATATGTCTATGTCCTGGGAAATGTTCTTGTTATCTACAACTTCATGCTAATTGCATTAGCCTACGTTAGCTCAACTGTCCCGTGGATGGGACACCAATCCCGAAGAAGAATTATCAAATCGATTTTTCCCCTCATCAATCTACACACAATAAGCCATAATAATAAAGCAAAATTAAGTTTAGAAATGTATGCACATTTATTACAAATAAAAACCTTAAATATCACATTTACTTACGTTTTCAGACCCTTTACTCAGTTGTTTTTGAAGCACCTTTGGCAGCGATTACAGCCTCAAGTCGTCTTGGGTATGATGCTACAAGCTTGGCACACCTGTATTTGGGGAGTTTCTCCCGTTCTTCTCTCAAGCTCTGTCAGGTTGGAAGGGAAGCGCTGCTGCACAGCTATTTTCAGGTCTCTTCAGAGATGTTTGATCGGTTTCAAGTCCTTGCTCTGGATGGGCGACTCGAGGACATTCAGAGACTTGTCCCGATGCCACTTGTCTTGGCTGTGTGCATAGGGTTGTTGTCCTGTTGGAAAGTGAACCTTTGCCCCAGTCTGAGGTCCTGAGAGCTCTGTAGCAGATTTTCATCAAGGATCACTTTGCTCAGTTCATCTTTTCCTAGATCCTGACTAGTCTCCAAGTTTCTGCCGCTGAAAAACATCACCACAGCATAATGCTGCCACCACCATGCTTCACCGTAGGGATGGTACCAGGTTTCCTCCAGATGTGAGGCTCTGCATTCAAGCCAAAGAGTTGGTTTTATCAGACTAGAGAATCTTGTTTCTTTAGGTGCCTTTTGGCAAATTCCAAGCAGGCTGTATTGTGCTTTTTACTGAGGAGTGGCTTCTGTCTGGCCACTCTACCATAAAGGCCTGATTGGTGGAGTGCTGCATAGATGGTTGTTCTTCAGGAAGTTTCTCCCATCTCCACAGAGGAACTCTAGATCTCTGCCAGAGTGGCCATCGGGTTCTTGGTCACCTCCCTGACCAAAGTCTTTCTCCCCTGATTGCTCATTTTGGCCGGGCGGCCAGCTTTTGGAATAGTCTCGGTGGTTCCAAATTTCTTACATTTAAGAATGATGGAGGCCACTGTGTTCTTGGGGACCTTCAATCGTGCAGAAATTGGTACCCTTGCCCAGATCTGTGCCTCGACACAGTCCTGTCTCGGAGCTCTACGGACAATTCTTTCGACCTCATGGCTTGGTTTTTGCTCTGACATGCACTGTCACCTGTGGGACCTTATATAGACAGGTGTGTTCCTTTCCAAATCATGTCCAATCAATTGAGTTTACCACAGGTGGACTCCAATCAAGGTCTCAATACTTATGTAAATAAGGTATTTCTGTTTATACTTTTTTTATACATATGCCACCATGTCACTTTGTCATTATGGGGTATTGTGTGTAGATTGATGAGGATTTATATTTATTTAATACATTTTAGAATAAGGCTGTAACGTAACAAAAATAAGGAAAAAGTCAAGGGGTCTGAATCCTTTCCGAAGGCACTGTAAATGTGTTTACATAGTCAACATACTAACTGAATTCAGACTTTTATCGTGTTTTATGATTTCTCAGGAGCAAAGAGATTCTGCCACATTCTCCACAACAAAGAGAAGTCAATGTGACCCAGAGAGAGAAACAGCAGCTGAGCAGCTATTTTATCTGCAGACTAAAGCATGAACATGAGTACCATGTAGGTAGTAGAGTGGGAGAAACAGACTGTGCTATAATCTATTCCTTCATAATTATTCACCAGGAGTCAAGACATATCTACACAGCAGAATCGTCGGCCTGTTCGCTTCAGGGTCGTTATTTGATGAATTTGCGATAAACGTTTTCCACAAACACTTTGTTTTCCCTCTATTTATACTGATTATACCAGAAATTAGACCCCCCGCCCGCCCTCAAAACAGCCTCAATTCATCAGAACAGTTCCACAGGCATGCTGGCCCAAGTTCACTCCAATGATTCCCACAGTCGTGTCAAGTTGGCTCGACGTCCTTTGGGTGGTGGACCATTCTTCATACGCACGGGAAACTGATGAGCGTAGCAGTTCTTGACACAAACCGCTGCGCCGGGCACCTACTATTTTGTCTTGCCCTTTCACCCTCTGAATGGCACACATACACAATCCATGTCTCAATTGTCTCAAGGCTTAAAAATCCTTCTTTAACCCGTCTCCTCCCCTTCATCTACACTGATTGAAGTGGATTCAACAACTGACATCAATAAGGGCTCATAGCTTTCACCTGGACTCACCTGGTCAGTCTGTCTCAAGGAAAGAGAAGGTGTTCCTAATGTTTTGTACACTGTAGGTATGTGTCTGCCCACATTATTTATCTGATTGTGAACAGAAATGGAAGGCTTGCCTACTTTCTGGAAAGTTCAAATGCGAGGAGAGAGAGAGAGAGAGAGAGAGAGAGAGGAGTTTAGGATTGCGTCTGTCGGTCTGTCTCTGCTCCACATACTCTCTGATGGAGTGGTTATGAATATGCATGAGGGAGGAACTACACAGGTGACACGCTTGACTCCTGTTGTTCTGGTTACGTGAACAAAAGCGAGAGAAGACTGTTTTCTCTCTCTCTCTGAGGAGGAGGAGGAGGAGAAGGAGGAGGAGGAGGAGGAGGAGGAGGGGAGGGGGAAAAGGAGGGTAGTCCCCTGAGAACACTTTTCTTTTCCACAGCGAGGAGGATAAAACCCACATGCTAATGATGCAACCATTAAAAAAACACTACAGTACACACACCGTGCCTCAGAGAACAGGAGGTACCCGTTTCCACTCCTAAATGTGTTTCAGGGGTAAAAAGAAGTTCCCAACGTTTCCCTGCTCTCATTTAAACCTCTTTTTTTCAGAGACGAGGTCAAACTACACAAACACTACACACAACCAATCATGTTCTGTACAAATAAAACACAGATAATATTAAAATGTGTTGTAACTCGATCAACCGTGCAAGTCATCTCTGACCCAAAGCGTCTAGACAGAAAATGGTGGAAGTTCTGTATTTTTAGAGACCTCAGGGACAGAGAAGGATTCAATTTCAGACAAATATACAGAGGCTCAGTGTGTGAGCTGAAAAGAGAGATAGAGAGGGAGAAGGAGAGAGAGAGCGAGAGAGAGAGGATAAATTCAGAGTGAGAAACTGACAAATGGAGTGTGAGGGAGAGAGAAGAATTGTTTCTGAGTGAGAATAAAAAGTGTTGAGTCTGAGAGAGGAAAAAGCATACCTTCAGTCTTTGATGCGATAGAAGGATGGAGTTTAGGGGCAGGTGAAGAGGAGGAGGAGGAAAAAGGGCAGGGAGTAGGAGAGGCCCTCAGGGGCAGGGGGTTAGACAGTAGAGAGCGCTCTAATGTCTTTATTTCAGGTGAGACGGACCCCTGCGTTTACCTCGAGGTCAAAGGGCAGAGGGGAGGTGAGAGAGGTCATAGAGGGCCAGGGACCAGGGGAGGGAGCCTGGGGAGAGCGAGAGGGGGGAGGTGCATGAGAGAGAGAGCGAGAGAAACAGAGTGAGAGAAACAGAGTGAGAGAAACATAGAGAGAAACATTGAGAGAGAAACAGAGAGAGAGAGAGAGAGAGAGAGAGAGAGAGAGAGAAGTGATTAATGTGTGTGGAGGCAGACCTGAGGTTGACCCTGGGGCTAAAGCACTGGGGCCTAGTGTCATACACACTCACACAGGCACACACACACACATACACACACACACATACACATACACATACACATACACATACACATACACATACACATACACATACACATACACAAACACAAACACAAACACCCTCCCACACACACACATGCACGTACACGCACACACACATTCTCACACACACACACACACATTCACACGCGCACACAACATCCCCCCCCCCTTCCCAAACCACTACACCCATGTACAAAATATGGGGAGAAAACATGGTCTGTGTGGGGGTATATCTTCAGAGTGATATAAAATGCTACAGTAATGGTATTAGTGATGTAAGACTGAGGGCTGTGTGATATACACTGGCCTCTACTGTAAAGGTCAAGCAGTCTGGGAGAGAAATCCAAGTTACTGAACATATATGCTAATTAACACAGAAACTCGTGTGTATCCGATAGGGGCAGACTCACACACACATATGGACACACACACGGACACACACACGGTCACAAAATGTGTATTTAAGAGTGATATTTCATGTGAGGGTTCAAGCGTACAATGAATCTATCTGAAGATAATCTCTCGTGGAAAGCCTACGTGAACATGTATGGTACCGTAGATCTGTCATGATACAACGGGATGCGTGAGATAACGAGCAGCACATGCCTGGGTTTTTTCGTGACTCGTCATTTGGACGATTTCGAACTTTCGAATTTCGGAAGGGGGGGGGGGACATTTGACCCATAGTCTTGCCTGTAATTTGCAGAGAAAGAGGGTGGAGCTCTTTGTTCCGGTTCAGATCTCAGAGTCATTGTTCTCATAAAACCTGGCGGTCAAACATGGAAATGGTTCCATTCGTTTTTCCACCATTTATTTGTTATTTTTCCTCATAGGGGATTTTAGTAACACTTCAAATAAGGGCTGTTTCCTGTAGGCTTACCCTGGCGCGACGTCTTGATGACCGTGTAAATCTTTCTAGGTCAAGGTGACTTTTATCAATATATTCGCCTGTATCTACCCCCCCCAAATGAAATGCTAATTAGCTGCTAATGTGGTTCTCATAAAGAACTACAAATCCCATGATCTGGACTGCCGAATCAAGGCAAAGGTAAGAATCTCTGGATTAACTATCTAGTTATCGACTTGCAGGGATTTGTAGTCTTGCATAATGTCTACTTTGAGGTGAATTAGCATTTTTGAATCTGCAAGTAAATAGAGGGATTTACACGGTTATCAAAACATCACGTCAGGGTAAGCCTACATGAAACACAGCCCTTTTCTTAAGAGTTTTTCAAATTCCCTAAAGGAAAAATGAATGGTGGAAAAACGATTTGAAACATTTCCCTGTTTGACTGCTAGGTTTTATGGGTATTATGACACCTCCACTGTGGGGCTCTATTGGTCCATAACTTATTCGCGCATCAGACCAACTACGCAAGACTTTAGTTCTGGGTTAATCCAGATTGATCTGAAGACAATAGTTTGTGTGGTGAACACACAATTTGGTCAAAACATAACACAAAACAAACTGCAAATGCATCCAATGAGTTTGTAGTCACAAACTTAACATAGTCATTGCGTGCTACAAATATGGAACCAAATACTACACTTTTGACAACTTTAATACACTATTCATCTGGTAGAGCAGTGTGTGTGTGTGTGTGTGTGTGTGTGTGTGTGTGTGTGTGTGTGTGTGTGTGTGTGTGTGTGTGTGTGTGTGTGTGTGTGTGTGTGTGTGTGTGTGTGTGTGTGTGTGTGTGTGCTTCAGTCTCCAGAGACGTCATAGCCCAGTTGACAGATAAAAACACACTGATTGAATCTGTTTGTTTCTCGGGGGTATTGTTAACCTGTTTAACCGCTTGGCTTCTTCTTCCCCTTTCTTCCTTCCCAGGCCCCCTCACAACGAGCTGATAGTCAGATCAATTACATCTGTCAAATGTCTTACATGACATTCGTTGCTGAACCTGTTATTTGATTGTTACAGTCTCTGTTAACTCTGGTGAGAATTCCCTGTCGTTGTCATTCTCAGAGTTGATGATGACATTTGTCGTTTTGCTAATTAGGGATTTGCACAGGCAGAGAGAACAAGAGAAAAAGAAAGACAGATATGGAGAAACAGATACCCACATTAACAAATACTCCAGTATTTTATGGTTCAAATACTATCGTATTCACGTATTCAGTGTTTTTGTAGACTACAATTGTCATAAACACTACAGTGAATTTACTGGAGTGTACTGTCATATTTACAGATAACTATATTATAAATACTATAGTAAAAAACAACTGTATTATATACTGTTGTATTTACTGTAATGTTTTTGCAGACTGTAGTATATTGTAGTATTTAGTATACTGTTTTTGTATATGTTTGACATAGAAATGGAGGCTTTCTCCTTGATGAAAGCTGCTGGAAAAATACTAAAAGACCACATTTTCCATAACAGGTAGGTAGGTAGGTAGGTAGGTAGGTAGGTGGGAAGGTGGGTAGGTGGGTGGGTAGGAAGGTGGGTGGGTGGGCAGGTGGGTGGGTGGGTGGGTGGGTGGGCAGGTGGGAAGGGAGGTGGGTGGGTGGGTGGGCAGGTGGGCAGGTGGGTGGGTGGGTGGGTGGGTGGGTGGGCAGGCAGGTGGGTGGGCAGGCAGGCAGGTGGGTGGGCAGGTGGGTGGGCAGGTGGGCAGGCAGGTGGGTGGGTGGGTGGGTGGGCAGGCAGGCAGGCAGGTGGGTGGGTGGGTGGAAGGTGGGTGGGTGGGTAGGTGGGTGGGTAGGTGGGTGGGTGGGTGGGTGGGTGGGTAGGTGGGTGGGTGGGTGGGTGGGCAGGTGGGTAGGTAGGTAGGTAGGTAGGTAGGTAGGTAGGTAGGTAGGTAGGAAGGACTGAGGTCTGACCAGATAGTACAGTGCTGCTCTTTTTTTCTATAACCTATATGGAACATATTACATGGTCTATTCTTGGCATGTAGGTTTCTCACTTATGGTTGGCACAAATTGGGACATGTGGGAGGGGAATGGGCAGGGTATAAGCAAATTAAGTACAGTAGTATATACTATAGTTAAAACTGTACTGTTTTTGCTGACATTTCTGCAGTATTTACTACAGTGTTTATTTTGTGGATAATACTGCAGTATTTATAAATTATACTCCAAAATTCTACAGTAAGTACCACACATGATCAAGGGATACTACAGTGTATAGCAACATATTCTACAGTATATTAGTTTACTAAATAATGATGTAAAAATGATTGTAGCGTTCTATAGTAAACTACAGGGTTGGGGTCAATTCCGGTCAATTCATGAAGTACACAAAAATGTCAATTCCAATTCTCCTCAAGGCTTTTCAATGAGGAACATTTTGAAATGGAATTGGAATTTGGTTTACTTTCTGAATTGACTGGAATTCAAATGGTGTCAAGAACTGCAACGCTTCTGGGGTTTACCCCCTCAACAGCTTCCCATGTGTATCAAGAATGGTCCATCACCCAAGGGACATCCAGACAACTGGACACAACATTGGGAAGCATTGGAGTCAACACTGCAAGCATCCTCCCTGTGGAACGCTTCCGATATATTGTAGTGTTCATGCCCCAACAAACTGAGGCTGTTCTATGGGCAAAAAGGGGGTGCAACTCAATATAAGGAAGGTGTTCCGTGTATAGAGAGGGAGAGTGAGTGAGAGAGAGAGATAATAATAATAATTATATATCATGACTCCATGTGTTATGCCATTATTATCATTGCTGTTAGACAACAGGGTTACCAGCATTCAAAAGCAAGATTCTTTCCCAAACCATCCATTTTTCAACAAAACGTGAAGCTTCATTCATTAACACTGGTTGTCAAGTGCAATTGTAGGCGTTCTCTGGTCATCAGTTCTATTTGTATTGACTACCGTGTAAAGCAAAACGGCCGCACTGGTTGATAGTTCCAGGACTTTGCAGGTTGCTATGGCAGACAAAAAGGGTTGTTAAGGATGCTCTTCCCCTTGCTAGTTGGCCAACTACACAGCTAATACAATCACTTCAGACTGAAGATGGAAAGACTAGCTACATTTATTTTAGTTTCACCAGTTATGCTATTGACATCTCTTTGTATATATCCATGGAAATGATGCTGATTCAGGATTTCGACTGGCTAAGAAAAGCTGCCTGTCTGTCTCATCCCGACTCTCGACACATTTATTATTATGAGATTTCAATATCGCAACGACGCTGTAAATGTCGGAGATAATGTCTAGATGCTTTTAACAATGGAGATCAAGTTTATAAATTGCATGGCTGGGCAGATGGACAAAGCGGATCTGTAAAAGTAGTAGTGGTGCGTTGCGAGGTAATGATGTAAACGATGGCCCTTTTTATGAATGTGGCCATGTGCATGTTGTCTATTATGCCACGGGCAGCGTAGACTCTAACAATGGGAATTCCAAAACACCCGTTGTCTAAAAGTTACTGTATATAGCGAGACAGGTAGAGAGAGTAAGATAGTGAGGGAAAGAGAGAGAGAGCGAGAGAGAGAGATGGGATGTCATAGTATTGCTGGGCTGGTTTAGGCTGTCCTGGCAGAAAAAAAGAGATGTCGTCTCTGCTCCAATGGGCTTTAGACTAATCCTGGAAATATCTATCATTACATGTCACCTACTGTACGTCTGTTTATCTGCTTCACCTCTCTCTCTCTCTCTCTCTCTCTCTCTCTCTCTCTCTCTCTCTCTCTCTCTCTCTCTCTCTCTCTCTCTCCTTCATCCACCTTATCTCTCTCTCTCTCTCCCTCTCTCTCTCTTTCTCTCTCTCCCTCTCTCCTTCATCCACCTTATCTCTCTCTCTCTCTCTCTCTCTCTCTCTCTCTCTCTCTCTCTCTCTCTCCTTCATCCACCTTCTCTTTCTCTCTCTCTGTCTCTTTCTATACTTTATCTGCTCACATCACACCTCTATCCATCTCTCCATCTCTCTCACCCCCCACCCATTCTTTCTCCCTCGCTCTCTCTATCTATCTTGGCGTTATCTATCACAGTTTGTCACCTCCGTCACTCGTCCCCAGGGAGAAGGGGCAGTCAGCAGAGTAGACATATGGACTGTGTAACGTATAGACACTTATATACAGTATACTGTGCTGCCTAGTCAAGCACTGCTGGGGTTTACAAAACAGGAACCAGGGGATGGGAAAAACACTAAGCTCAACAAACTCTCTCCCTTTCCATCCATCACTCTATATGTCTATATTCCATACCCTCAACCCAACACAAGGCTTAATTTCATCCCTTTCTGATTCACACATCCAGGGGTTTCCCTGGTTAGTCTGTCCGTGTGATTGGTGCACTTTTATATACTAACTTATTTATTTTTAATATTTATTTTTTATTTGACCCCTTTTTCTCCCCAATTTCGTGGTATCCAATTGTTTTAGTAGCTACTATCTTGTCTCATCGCTACAACTCCCGTACGGGCTCGGGAGAGACGAAGATTGAAAGTCATGCGTCCTCCGGTACACAACCCAACCAACTGCTTCTTAACACAGCGCGCATCCAACCCGGAAGCCAGCCGCACCAATGTGTTGGAGGAAACACCGTGCACCTGGCCACCTTGGTTAGCGCGCACTGCGCCCGGCCCGCCACAGGAGTCGCTGGTGCGCGATGAGACAAGGACATCCCTACCGGCTAAGCCCTCCCTAACCCGGATGACGCTAGGCCAATTGTGCGTCGCCCCACGGACCTCCCGGTCGCGGCCAGTTATGACAGAGCCTGGGCGGGAAGCCTCTGATGGCACAGCTGGCGCTACAGTACAGCGCCCTTAACCACTGCACCACCCGGGAGGCCCCTGCTAACTTATTTTTATGTGTGATTTTGGAGTTTTGTATCTTGTTGATTATCTTGTCTTTTTTTTCTCAAACACCACACAGCTGATTCAAATGATGAAAGCTTGATGATTAGTTGATTATTTGAATCAGCTGAGTAGTGCTAGGGCAAAAAAACGGAATGTGCACGCTTTGGGGTCCTGAGGACCGGATTTGGAAAACCCTGATGCAAAGTGACTTTGGGTCGTGCATACTTTTTATTTATTCATTATTATTATTACTTTTAAAAGACAGAGAACAAAGAGAAGGCTAGTGGTAACCGATAATAACCTCTCAGAAATGACCATGGATGAAAATTTGAGTCTTATTTGTTTCAGTTGACTTCAGACCCTGTAAGTTTGATACAATTACAAGCCTAAATAGGCCAAACACCTTGTTGATGAACGGTTAATGGGATACAGAGAGAAATGACCACTAAAACTGCTGAACTGTAGGATATCAGCCCAGAACCATAGAAGGGAAACACAGAGCAGCTCTTCCAATGAGAGAGATACTGTGGAGGTCTGTCTCAAAGGACCATAGCAGGGGGGCAGCTCTGCCGTTTGCCCAACAGAGCACATCCATCCTGGGCTTGAGTTAGGACTACACGCCCCTTCTCCTGACATCATCCTGGAGGTGAGTCTAAGTGTCCTTTAGGGCTATGCGTGTGCCCGTGTGCCCGTGTGCGTGTGTGTGTGTGCGTGTTGGGGACAGTCAAGCATCTCGGCCAGCGACATGATTCATGTAAATGTCACACTGACAGGAGTTCAAACAGAAAGAACAGTCTGTTCTCCCAAAATACCCCATTGGACTTGTAACACTGCAGGACACACACGCGCACAGGAATGTACACGGACTCGCACAGGCGACACAAAAAAAACACAAACACACACTCAGATCCACGAACACACAGTCCGTGCAGGGTCAGGTGCTGGTCAGTACTGGTCTGTGCTGGACTGTACGAAACAATGGCTGTTCGGTGAATCATACTCATGTGATGAGTAACCTTGCCTGAGAACTAACGATTTGTGTAAGCTCCCCAAGCTAATGCCTATGCTTTAGCTCAGAAGGCTACTACAGTCTCGTGGCACACAAGAGATAGTCAGTCAAATGAACTGTGTTAGGTCTGGGTTTTGTCTGTACTGGTCAGTGTTGTGGCCAATGTCAGTACTGTGTTTTGGTCAGTGCCTGTGCTGGTCAGTCCTGTGTTGTGATCAGTCCTGTGTTGTGGTCAGCGTCTGTATGGGTCAGTACTGTGTTGTGATCAGTGTCTGTGCTTGTCAGTCCTGTGGTTTGGTCAGTCATATTGGGGGGTGGGGGGGTACTGTCACGCCCTGACCTTAGAGAGATGTTTTATTTCTCTATTTGGTTAGGTCAGGGTGTGATGTGGGGTGGGCATTATTTGTTTTCGGTTTCTATGTTTTGGCCGGGTATGGTTCTCAATCAGGGACAACTGTCTATCGTTGTCTCTGATTGGGAATCATACCTAGTTTTGCCACCTTAGTTGTGGGTAGTTGTCGCCGTTTGTGCATGCACAGCCTTACGGAGCTTCACGTTCGTTTATGTTGTATTATTGTTTTGTTGGCGACATTTGCAAATAAAGAATAATGTACGTGCACCACGCTGTACCTTGGTCCGGTCATTTCCCTGATGATGTTCGTGACATACACAGCTACACAACTACAGTGTGATTCTGATTCACCTCTCTCTCCTTTCTCTGAGTGTCGGTTCAGTCCTTTTTCTCTCTTCCTCCACTCATACTGACCAACATAAATAGATCCCAGGTAGGTGTAGCCAACCTGATATCTGTTTTTCCACTAAACACCAATCCTTTCACTATACTCCTCCATTCACCCAGCATTGCCCGCCGGTCACTCCCTAACCATCACCCCTGTCAGTCCAACCCCTTCTCCCCCACCGAAGGATGTGACTCACGCAGGGTTGACATGGTGACCACCGTGGTAATGTCTGACCCCAGGGCGAGTGGGAGAAAACCAGGTCAGAGGGAGGCAACCAGAGACCTATGATAGTGGCTAGTTATAAGGGTAGGTAGGAGAGAGGGGCGGAGGGAGAAGAGAAGAGATGGGGGTGGACGAGCGATGAAACGGATCCAAAATGCATCTATGTGAGCTCAGACACAGATTGTATTGACATTTTATTTATTTATTTATTTTCTTTGTAGTTTTTACCCCTTTTTCTCTCCAGTTGGTCGTTACAGTCCTGTCCCATCGTTACAGTCCTGTCCCATCGTTACAGTCCTGTCCCATCGTTACAGTCCTATCCCATCGTTACAGTCCTGTCCCATCGTTACAGTCCTGTCCCATCGTTACAGTCCTATCCCATCGTTACAGTCCTGTCCCATCGTTACAGTCCTATCCCATCGTTACAGTCCTGTCCCATCGTTACAGTCCTGTCCCATCGTTACAGTCCTATCCCATCGTTACAGTCCTGTCCCATCGTTACAGTCCTATCCCATCGTTACAGTCCTGTCTCATCGTTACAGTCCTGTCCCATCGTTACAGTCCTGTCCCATCGTTACAGTCCTAACCCATCGTTACAGTCCTGTCCCATCGTTACAGTCCTGTCCCATCGTTACAGTCCTGTCCCATCGTTACAGTCCTGTCCCATCGTTACAGTCCTGTCCCATCGTTACAGTCCTATCCCATCGTTACAGTCCTGTCCCATCGTTACAGTCCTATCCCATCGTTACAGTCCTGTCCCATCGTTACAGTCCTGTCCCATCGTTACAGTCCTGTCCCATCGTTACAGTCCTGTCCCATCGTTACAGTCCTATCCCATCGTTACAGTCCTGTCCCATCGTTACAGTCCTGTCCCATCGTTACAGTCCTGTCCCATCATTACAGTCCTATCCCATCGTTACAGTCCTATCCCATCGTTACAGTCCTGTCCCATCGTTACAGTCCTGTCCCATCGTTACAGTCCTGTCCCATCGTTACAGTCCTGTCCCATCGTTGCAACTCCCGCACGGACTCGGGAGAGCCGAATATCGAGAGCCATGTGTCCTCGGGAAACACAACCCGCTAAGCCACACTGCTTTTTGACACACTGCAAGCTGAACCCAGAAGCCAGCCGCACCAATGTGTCGGAGGAAACATCGTCCAACTGGCGACCGTGTCAGCGTGCACTGCCCCCAGCCCACCACGGGAGTCGCTAGAGCGCGATGGGACAAGGACATCCCGGCCGGCCAAACCCTCCCCTAACCCGGACGACGCTGGGCCAATTGTGCACCGCTTCATGGGTTTCCCGGGCGCGGTGGCTGCGATATCCAACCCGGATCTGTAGAGACGCCACCAGCACTGCGATGCAGCGTAGACCTCTGAGCCAGTCAGGAGCAGATTGTGTTGATATTAACAGAACCCTTCAACCCTTCTTACCCATTGTCTGTCCCCATTCTCTCTCTCCCTCCATGTCCCCTCTGTACCCCACTGGCCCCCTTCTTTCCCCCCTACTTCCACTCTTACCCCTCTCCTCCAGTCGATGAAGTTTCCATTGCGTTCCTCACGCCATATCACCCAGCAGCACTCTACGGTCCACCTCACACACACCTTCCTGCACCTTAAAAGCCTAAAAGAATAGACTATTAGCAATTCCTACACACACAGACACTCGCCTTGGGCTGGGAAATGGCAATGGAAAAAGGCCTCAGCGGTGGTGTCATCATTCTTCCTTCTCAGTCTCTCCATACCTCACACTGACATTTACATGTAAATACACGTGATAGGTGGCGGGCGCTCGGGTTTCAATGAAAATACTAGGGCTGGGACGTGATACACAGGGACAAAAGCCAGGAGCGATTACCACTCTGTATATCACACACACACACACACAAACACACACGCGCACAGTTACACCTTTGACCCCACACCACGGCCAAGAAAGAGTCAAGGGAAAATATGACACACACCCATACACACACCCACCCACCCCGGTCCCCCCCAAACACACACACCCTTGTCTGCCCCCTCACACCCGAAAGGTGGGTTAGGGGAAAATGTGACCGAGCTTAGGTCAGCTGGCAGGCTGATTGAATTAGGACAGGCATGTCTTATCACTGGGGAGGATAGTATAAATCGGCCTCAAGTGGCAACCAGACACCAGGGAGCAGGGTAAAAAGATGGCCCACAGGGGTATTTATAGGGAGACGGGCGTGTAGGGACCAACACAACCAATGGGACAAAGGACTCATTGGGGTCACCAGAGGAAGGGATTGAGGGAGCGAGGGAAGGAGGTGAAAGGGAACTGATCATGGGACAGGGACCAATGGATTCCATGGGGTCACCAAAAAGGAGGGAGGGAGGGACGTGAATTGACCAACTATTCCACCGTAGCAGTTGTCATCATGACCCTGACTGTGATAGGTTGGGGTCACAACTGGGTCGTGGTCAGGAAACCTTGACGGTCAGATGTCATAGTGAAGAAGAGTCAGGAGAGCATTCTCTTTTCCTACAAATGTGTTTCCATTGACCCTTACTTCAAAGTTTCCCACAAATTTTCAGTAGAAAGTGAGTGAAGGACACGAGGAGCGGACACAAGGAAGCAAGGAAAGGGTTATGATATTCTCGAAGCAGCCTATCTTGCATATCGTAGGGTCCCAAACTGTTTCTCATCGAGTAGTACAAGACAAACAAGAGATTAGTTCTATCCAACAGGCAGGCATTGCTAACTAGGATAAACTGTACACACACTCCAACCCTGCTCTGTGAGACTGTGATGGAATGAACAGGATGATATATGCTGTACGGCTCTCACTCCCTCCCTCGCGCTCGCTCTCTCTCTCCCTCCCTCACTCTTTCACTCTCGCTCTCCCTCACTCTCTCTCTCTCTCTCTCTCATAGGACAGGTGGTGGCAGGGACAGAATATACGCATACAAAAATATAAAAAAAGGGGCAGAGAGAGAGAGAGAGAGAGAGAGAGAGAGAGAGAGAGAGAGAGAGAGAAAGAACAAGAGCGAGAGTATGAAGACAGCATGGTCGTTGCCGGTGTTGGAACAGAGGGTTCTTCTCTCCAACAGAGCCAATTCATCTCTCCTTATGACACTTCCTAACTCTCAGGGCTTTCTCTCACTCCTTCCTCAGAGAGAGAGAGAGATGTAACGGGTGAGAGAGAGGGAAGGATGAAAAGGAGAGGAAAGAGATATGGAGAGAGAAATGATATGATATGGAAAGCGAGATGAGAGTGAGAAACTGGGGATAGAGAGAAATAAGGCTAGAGAGAGAGGGCAGAGATAGAGAGGAAGAACGACATAACAAGAGACTAGTGAAAGAGAGAGGACTAGCCAGAAGCTTCCTATGAGCTATATTCATTTCCCTCCCTGTCAGTTTGGCTGTCCCTCCACCTCTTACCTGTGTTACCTGAATAAATAGCGCGCTCTCCTGTAGCGCCGGGGAAGCGCTGAGGGCTAAACGTGTCCCGGCTAATGAAGCTTTCAGCGTGGGGCTGCTCTGACAGCTGGCGGGGGAGGGCTGGGAACTACACGGCATGAAATAAGGGGGAAAATTGATTAGCAATTTTCATTTACACAGCTAAACAAAAGCTGCTCTGCATATCAGGGGCTGCTGGGTTAAGTGTTGGTGGAGGGTGGGTGGGGGAGGTAAAAAAAAAACATCCCCCTTCCACCAATGTGAGCTAAAGCCAAAATATGCTATATTCTATATACCCTTTTGTTTGGCAATAGAGAAAGGGGGCTTTTGTGGGGAGGAGAGAGAGAGAGAGAGAAAGAGCGAGAGAGAGAGAGCGAGAGAGAGAGAGAGCGAGAGAGAGAGAGAGAGAGAGAGAGAGAGAGAGAGAGAGAGAGAGAGAGAGAGAGAGAGAGAAAAGCAGGGTAAGGGGGAGAGATAAAGAGAGAAGGGGCACTAGGAGAGAGAGAGAGAGAGAGAGTGAGAGAGAGAGAGAGAGAGAGAGAGAGAGAGAGAGAGAGAGAGAGAGAGAGAGAGAGAGAGAGAGAGAGAGAGAGAGAGAGAGAGAGAGAGAGAGAGAGAAAAGCAGGGTAAGGGGGAGAGATAAAGAGAGAAGGGGCACTAGGAGAGAGAGAGAGAGAGAGAGAGAGAGAGAGAGAGAGAGAGAGAGAAAAGCAGGGTAAGGGGGAGAGATAAAGAGAGAAGGGGCACTAGAGAGAGAGAGAGAGTGAGAGAGAGAGAGAGAGAGAGAGAGAGAGAGAGAGAGAGAGAGAGAGAGAGAGAGAGAGAGAGAGAAAGAGAAAAGGGTAAGGGGGAGAGATAAAGAGAGAAGGGGCACTAGGAGAGAGAGAGAGAGAGAGAGAGAGAGAGAGAGAGAGAGAGAGAGAGAGAGAGAGAGAGAGAGAGAGAGAGAGAGAGAGAGAGAGAGAGAGAGAGAGAGAGAGAGAAAAGCAGGGTAAGGGGGAGAGATAAAGAGAGAAGGGGCACTAGGAGAGAGAGAGAGAGTGAGAGAGAGAGAGAGAGAGAGAGAGAGAGAGAGAGAGAGAGAGAGAGAGAGAGAGAGAGAGAGAGAGAGAGAGAGAGAGAGAGAGAGAGAGAGAGAGAGAGAGAGAGAGAAAAGCAGGGTATAAGGGGGAGAGATAAAGAGAGAAGGGGCACTAGGAGAGAGAGAGAGAGAGAGAGAGAGAGAGAGAGAGAGAGAGAGAGAGAGAGAGAGAGAGAGAGAGAGAGAGAGAGAGAGAGAGAGAGAGAGAGAGAGAGAGAGAGAGAGAGAGAGAGAAAAGCAGGGTAAGGGGGAGAGATAAAGAGAGAAGGGGCACTAGGAGAGAGAGAGAGAGAGAGAGAGAGAGAGAGAGAGAGAGAAAAGCAGGGTAAGGGGGAGAGATAAAGAGAGAAGGGGCACTAGGAGAGAGAGAGAGAGAGAGAGAGAGAGAGAGAGAGAGAGAGAGAGAGAGAGAGAGAGAGAGAGAGAGAGAGAGAGAGAGAGAGAGAGAGAGAAAAGCAGGGTAAGGGGGAGAGATAAAGAGAGAAGGGGCACTAGGAGAGAGAGAGAGAGTGAGAGAGAGAGAGAGAGAGAGAGAGAGAGAGAGAGAGAGAGAGAGAGAGAGAGAGAGAGAGAGAGAGAGAGAGAGAAGAGAGAGAGAGAGAGAGAAAAGCAGGGTAAGGGGGGAGAGATAAAGAGAGAAGGGGCACTAGGAGAGAGAGAATACCGCAGCGGCCCGGGGCATGAGGTTGACAGTAAGGGAGGGGTGGGGTGGGGTGTTAAGGTACAAGAGTTCATGCTAGTGGTCCAATTCTGAAAATTAAACCTGGAACAAAAACAAGCCATGAGGCCATTCTGCAACAAAAGGAATGGGAGAAAAACACATCACTCTTTATACACGAACCATCACTCTTAAGTTATTAAAGCCACTCAGTACCGTCACCAATAAAGGGTTTTGCCAACGTGGCGTTCCAAGCCTAATGTGTACGATGTGTTAAGCCCGGCCCAGGCCCATATTGTAGGAAGTGATTCTTGAAGGGCTTTTGGCAGAACTCAAAGGCACATGATGGTATCAACAATGACCAGCAGCCTGTATCGGTACTCAGACTCAGGACCCACCGCCAACAGAGCTTTCTCCATCATCTCAGAGAGCAGCATAAAACCTCTCTCCTTCTGAGAGCATAAGAGGAGGATCCCAAGACAGGCAGCTGGTGAATGAAAAAAAAAATGAAAAAAAAACTTCTAACCAAAACACTGTACACAACTCCAAATTTAATTTTCTGCAAGATTACACACAATAATTACTAGCTTTATAAAACCCATAACTAATGGCTTCCAATGAGACGATCTATAGCTATCGATCGGCTAACAATCTTGGCTAGGTGCAACACTCTCTCACTGTGGAACGCTTCACAGGGAGGAGAGGAGGAGGAAAGGAGTTGGTCCCGCGGGGCTCAGTTGGTAGAGGGTGGTGCTTGCAACGCCAGGGTTGTGGGTTTGATTCCCACGGGGGACCAGTGTGTAAAAAAAAAGTAAGGGAATGTACACACTCACCAATGTAAGTGGCTCTGGATAAGAGTGTCTGCTAAATTACTCAAATGTAAATGAGGCGCAGCACAGAGAAAACAAGAGATGCGTTACTATGCACCTTATGTAAAATAATGTTTAGCTTATTATTTACGGTAGCTATCCAACCACATCCCGAGGCCATAATCCGACACTTGATGGCTCGTGAAAAGCGTACTTGGAACTAAGAACTAAAGGTGGTCGCCTCTGAGGAGAGAGGAGGAGGAGGGGGATGAATATTCCCTGAAATGTATCTTAATCCAGAGCACCAGTAATCCATGGGATTAAGATTCTAAATACTCCTATTCAAGCCAATTAATTCAATTCATGCAGAGCTGACCGGCTCTGCTCGTGTCATTAAGAGGATGGCTGACTTCATGGGAAACACATCTGTCCCCGCTACATTAATGCACGGGGTCTTCTCCCAACCACGCAGTCAAATCCTGCTGCACTATATACACACACACACTCCACCATGCACAGGAATACATTGAGACGGGGAGGGGAGGGGGGAACCTTAAATTGATGGCTACATTATGGCAGTGGAATACTAATGATTGGATCAGCCTGGGTCTAAGTCTACAGGATTTCACTTGGCTTTCACTGGCCGAGGCAAAGCCTGGATTAGAAGTAAATACGGGATTAGAGAGAACAGAGAGATAGACTGGACAAACACACGACTTGAAACAATCCGGAAATATCCTAAATAGTGACTTTCTCTAATGCTCAGCGGAAAGAGCGAGAGATGGAAAGGGAGAGAGAGAGAGAGAGAGAGAGAGAGAGAGAGAGAGAGAGAGAGAGAAAAGAACGAAAGAAAGAACGGAAGAAAGAACGTACAGCTTTTACTCTCCTTTCAGGCTTTTGGCCACTTCGGCTTGCCTCAGATCACAACAACGATGCCTTCTAAAACCTACTTCCTGCTTGACGTGACGTCACTGCCCACATCACAGGGAGAGGACTGCAGCTGCCTAAGGGATGTGGATCTCTGATTAGCGTGTGTGTGTGTGTGTGTGTGTGTGTGTGTGTGTGTGTGTGTGTGTGTGTGTGTGTGTGTGTGTGTGTGTGTGTGTGTGTGTGTGTGTGTGTGTGTGTGTGTGTGTGTGTGTGTGTGTGTGTGTGTGTGTGTGTGTGTGTAAGTGCATGTGTAGGCCAGCAGCCTCTCCCTCTGCATGGGTATTAATAGGGACACACGTCATAGAGAAAGGCCTCAGGCTGGAACCTACCCTTAGGCACTGATCTAGGATCAGCTTCAAAACATAAACTGAACCATTGGAGGGGCAAAACTGACCTCAGATCAGCATTTAGGAGCAGCTTTGATTCAGTCCGGAAATAACCTCAGAGGATACATCGAAAACAGAGTCATCCACAGTGATAAGGCCCCATTGTGAGTATCATGCTAGTTACAGAGAGAGTCTGGCCAACCATAGACCTGGACGTCGTCCTGTTGCTGCCTCCAGGCACCGCGTTCATCCATTCATAATGAGGACTTGGATTCTTAGTACTATCGCTGTCAGTCCAGCGTTTCATCTTTCCTGAATCTTTTACAATTCTGTAGTAGCAATGGGAATTTATACAAAAAAAATATGTTGATTCAAGCAAGAGGAGTAATTTCTCCATATCCTTCACCTCTCGTCTTAATACAAGCAGTGTTGCCGTGGGATACCAGCTAGCTACAGTCACCCACCCCTCTCACTTTGTATCTGGCCTGACATGGCTCAGTGCGACTGGGCAAAGATGTGGCCAATGACCACTGACTTTTTTAATTATTGAGTGAGTGACCTTAATTGGCTGTTGAAAAAGCCCCACATCATATCACTCCAGAGAATCTGCTAATATTCTAAATATACATCACACATAGTGTCAGATACCGAGGAGGACCATGATGGCCACATAAGGAATATGGCATTCACATCTAAATTGTGCTTGCGTATATCTGTACATTAACACCAGATATACTGCATAGGTTGACGTTTTGGCATATTGCAACAGGATCAGGGATACATTTGGCTTTAATAAAGGAGCAGATAGAGTATCATTTGACATACAGATGTCGGATCTTAATTTGAGCCAGTTTCCTACTGCAGCAACAGGAAATGTGAATTATTACGTGGATTACAATGAATGGACATTTTATGTGGGGGTTGATACAAGGGAAAATCAAGTCTAATATTTCAAAGTGGAAAATACATACATTAGAATCATTTTTAAACCTCCAATACACCACACGTTGGCATTTCCTGCTGTGCAGAATAATTCGCAACAAAAAAAAGAGTGATCAAATTCAGATCCTACATCTGGAAGGCCCTACAGGTCACCTGCTAGTCTGTTCAGATAACCTCACAATCACAATCTAGATTGCAAACTAACCAAACTGCCCAAAGAGATGGGCTAACCTGCACACATAGGAATTCAATTGTACACATTTGTCTCTTACACACACACACACACACACACACACACACACACACACACACACACACACACACACACACACACACACACACACACACACACACACACACACACACACACACAAACACACACACACTTCAAGCTTGGCAGTTTCTCCTGAACCATACGGCGTTTTGTATTCTCCATAATCCCCTGTCAGAAGCATTTAGGCAGTGAAACAATAGCAGCACAACCAACAGCAAGCCCCTTCACTCCCAGCTTGGCAGGTCAGAGTAGGAGCAGCAGGTTTCCCCTGCACACACTCACATGCACACGCACTCACACGCACACACACATGTTGCCCTGACTAGGTGCACGTTACTCACAAAGTCTTCCTGGCTTTCTCGAAAGAGTTGTGGTGCAGTTTTCAAGGACACACTCGTCTGTCGTCTCCCCCTCTCTCTCTCTTTCTCTCTCTCGTCCTCCTCTCTGTCACTGCAACCACAACAAATGTGAATGTGACGCTCTCTCTCCGTCTCTCGATCTCTCGTTTCTGCCTCTCTTCTCTCCGTCTGTTGCCACTGGATCAGAGTGTATCTCTGTGTACCGCCAAGCGGGACCTCTCTCTTGGCGAGTGTGGCTTGTGAGAGCAAGGGAGCAACGGAAGGAGGGAGAGAGGGAGGGGAAAGAGAGAGAAAAGGGAGTGCTGGGTGAACTGACCGACTCGTTCCCCTGCCTGTGTACTGGTACACACACACCGACACACACACACTCTACACAGAACCGGCTACGGCAGGCTCCTATTGCAAGCCTGCAGAAAACAGCCTGCTTTACTGAAAAGCACCAGCATCACATTTCAGGGAAGAGAGAGGGAGAGAGAGAGGACTGGGACAGGACAGGACTGGAGAGGAAGTCTCAGGCTACTCAGCGCTACTCGGTCCCCAAAGCCCAGCTGTCTCACGTGAAAAATGCCCCCTAGCTGAATTGAGAAAAGGGCTTCGATAAACAAACAAAGAAACAAACAAATGTCTGTTTAAAGAGAGAGATTGTGTTTCCTGCCTATGTTGCCCATTGCTGCTTTTTCTGTTTCTTGTACACATCAGCAGTGCATGTGCAACAACCGTGTTTCCCTGTTGGCTAATACACACCGGGAGAAGAGGTAAGGATACTGTATTGACATAGGCTAGTCTACTATGAGTACTACTGTGTAGCTTCAGAAAAACAGACACTGTATCAGAGGAACATTTAGCTTTACCTATTCATTGTCAACACTAGAAATACTGATTATTTTTTGTATACTTTATGGCGAGTATCAATATCATTCACAATTCTATCCTGGTTCTAAACTAGGGTTGGGCGATTTCCAGATTTTCATATCGTCATACCGTCCTTCTCTCATCCTGAGATTTACGGTATTACCAGCTTTGTACACAAGAGGTCGCCAAAAAATGTTTAAAAGCCCATTGAGCGTCTATTACCAGAATGCTAACAATATTAGCACAAGCAATAGCAAGCTATTAGCAATTAGCACAAGCAATAGCAAGCTATTAGCAATTAGCACAAGCAATAGCACATTTCCATGGAGGCTGCTAGCTAAATATGCTAATGAGTGCAAACAGATTTTTTTTTTTTTTTACAAAGACATGCAATCCAGCTCATAAAGTTATACATATATAGGTAGGAGCTACCGAATGTCCGTTTTGGTGAGTTTGGACATTTACAAGCGAATGTAAAAGAGAGACATTGTGCAAATTAGTTTCGAAGAAGAACAGTACTGGCTCTGAAGGAGCAGCTGTGTCTGTGTGGAGTCTGGAGTCGCTAGGGCAACGGGCCTGCCTGCTCTGCTTGGAGAAGAGGGGGGAGGAGCAGACGAGCCGAAAACAGAGAGGAAAAAAAACGCAAGGAAATCAAGCAGTGGCAGCTGTACAGATAACGCATCCAACAGGCTTTGACTTCTCAAACACGGCAGAAAGAGAACACTGCAGTATACGATGCCCCGACACCTTATTAATTCAGCCACTTTCAAGTAAAACTTAGGGGTCGCATTAACGTAGAATTATGTGTTTTTCACACGGGAATGAAATTATAAAACGCTTAAGAAATATCTTGCTGCTTTTTGTAAACGCAGATCTAAAATGCTTCTTATAATTTCTGCTCGGCATCAGACTAATTTTGTGCTTCATTTGCACTTCTCCACGTGGATGTGAATTCACAAATAGGCATTCTATCAGCAGACAGACAGCGCTCTGACTGATGGGTAGCTACCTTCATCCAGGACTTTTTTTAGGTGTAGCCAGCCTATTTGTCTCTGGTAAAATTAAAGAATAAAAGGCATTTACTTTAAAAAATATATTAAAATGTATTGAAAAACTTAAAATTAATAGTTTCAAAGGTATAGACAGTATTAAAAAAACATCCTGTGGCTATTTCCAAATACGTGGAATATGGTCTATACGGTATACTGTCCAAGCTTATTGCAAACCACTGTATCCTTGGGTACCAAAAGGGTTCTTCTGCTGTCACCATAGGAGAACCCTTTTTGGGTCCAGGTAGAACCCTTTTTTGGTTCCCGGTAGAACTCTTTTGGGCTCCATGTATGATTTTTATTCATCCAATGGGGGTGCCCGATCAACCCCCCTCTACTCCCTCCCTTACCTCTCTTGCCTGACAGACAGAGCTCCATATGGCGGTGGAAATGATAATATAAAACCGGTCGACCCGAATCAAAACAACAGTTTCTCAGCAGATACAAAAGGTATGAATCGATTTTAGCCCGCCACAGTCCGTGTCCTTATCAGCGTTAGAAAACATTTCAAGGACAAGTCTCCCACTGAATAATACGCAGCAGCGCACCTCAATTGAAGTCAGGGGAAACATTGAGAGGCAGAGAACAAGTCCTCCTGAAAAAAGCACAGAATAGCGTGAATATGCAACTTGTCATACCGGTGAATTATCAATAATATATATTTCAAAATAACCGGTCTACCTATCGACTAGGCTACCCGTGCACTTGAGGCTTGCTTGTGCCAAGTACAGAAATCACCGTTTGCATTTCGTCTCGCACATCCTGTTTGAGAGTGACCTGTTCAAAATGAATAGCATAGCCTACATTTCAGAAGTAAGACTCCGAGTAAGATTATTATTGGTGGAAATAGTGCAACCTGAGGAGAAAGCTTAGTAATGGGTTATTACCTTGTGGGTCAGTATTATGGCTGTAGCACCTTGACCAGGTGGACACAAGGTGAGGGACAGAAGCCAGTCAAAACCAAAGCCAGCTGCACCTGCCAGCTCTGTAGGATATCAGTGCACATTTGATCCTAAGCCTACCAGGCCCATTATGTACATTACATATCCCTTGTCGCTGTGTAGTAAAACAGACACGTGGATCTAAAGAAGGGGACAAGCAGCTAATCAATCCATATGACCAGAGGCAAAGGGAAATTACAGTTTGCCTATAGCAATGCATTGATACTGCCATTGATTCCCTATGTAAATGCAGGCATCAGCAGTAGCTTATCGCAGATGTGATCAATTAGAATCGTGTGTGTGTGTGTGTGTGTGTGTGTGTGTGTGTGTGTGTGTGTGTGTGTGTGTGTGTGTGTGTGTGTGTGTGTGTGTGTGTGTGTGTGTGTGTGTGTGTGTGTGTGTGTGTGTGTGTGTGTGTGTGTGTGTGTGTGTGTGTGTGTGTGTGTGTGTGTGTGTGTGTGCGTGCGTGCGCCTTTGTCGACAGACAATGTAGGGACAACGTTGCAAATGCACAGCATTCTGGAAATAAACATTATCCAACACGAGGTGTTGTGATAATTCATTGAAATCTTTTACATTGTTAATGGTTATGGCTATAGTATTTTATCACTAGCTATAGTGTTTGTTTCTGCCCTTAATTCTGTTCCATCTTGGTCACTGTTTCACTGTTTCATGAAAGGCTTGAAAGAATTAATCATGCCATCATTAGAATTCCAATAAAACATTTTGGTATGCTTTTTTCCCCCAAATTGTTTCATATTCACTGATGAAAATGATTGGTCTACAGAGGCTAACTTTTTTCACCAGGTTAGGTTAGATTGCTGACAGGAGAAAAGGGTTGTCTGACCACCAAATAAATAATTACATTAAATTGTTAATATAAGTTGGAACCTCCCAATTTTGCATTGGAGAATAAAAGATGAATGTTGAGCAAACAGAAATGCCAGAGGGAGAATCTAAACCTTTCCGATATACTCTAACCATTACATCATGTTATTCTGAACAGGTATAGCGACCCAAAGGGGACGTGGATAGGATGTGAAAGACATCACAACAGAACTAACATTAACTATTGAAAGCCAACACTAATTCCTCCAACTTCTCAGAGCGCCAATAAAGTTAGATCTGTGTTCTGTAAACAGTTCAGTCTAATGATACAGCAGGGTGAGGTAGGGTGTCAGTTCTTTCTTAGAACAGGAAGAGGACGCGGTAACCCACCTCCCAAAAACAGCCCCGCTCCTAATTTACCCCCAACAATCAATCTCACACAGACACAGTCGGAGGACTGGATGACTCGAATGCAACAGGATCCACACACACTTTAGTGCTGACGAGGGGGAAAATCTGCTCATATCTGTGGCATGGAGCTCTATCTCTCTAGCTCTGACTTCTATGGGACTGGGAGGAAAGTCACCTACTCTGTGAGGTCACACAGGACTGGGACTGGGAGGAAAGTCACCTACTCTGAGACTTCTACAGGACTGGGACTTGGGGGAAAGTCACCTACTCCGAGAGGTCACACAGGTTAGAGCTCCAGAGAATGAACGAAAGCACCAGGGACGAGAGGGGGGCTGACTGACGCCAGTACAGGAGGTACAGACAGATATAGCAGCTCCAGTATTGTTTTAGATCGACAGCAGCTTGGCTTGGAGAGATGAGACAGAAGCCTAGTGTTAACCCTTAACTTTGTCCATTCCTCAAGAGCCCTGGCCATTAGGTGACACCCAAGCCATCCCTAAACACACACTACACCCCTGGGTTACTGCACACAAACACACACACACACTCCCCTCCTCTCCCTGTACGCAGACTATGTTCTGCCCCCTACCACCTTGTCACTATTCAGTGTCATGGCTACAGAGTGTGCTTTGTTTACGCTGTAATGATATCGCCCCTGGGATCGCCATGGCGATTTATTTATGCCTCTGCACTAATAATGGAGTTGCAGGAAATCTATTTCCCTGACCTAAACCATGAATCTTAATCCTTTAATATCCTGTTGATTGAATTTATTACTAATTTATTAGACTTAAGACTAATTGGATCTTAGCTTTATTTATTCGGTAAATCATCCCAAAAACAGGGCCGAGAGAAACAGAGCTAGGACAATCAGTGCCCTCCTGCACTCCTCTCAAAGTGGGAGAAACACTATGTGCTTTTCATTCCTAAAGGATGACATGTTTCCTTTACGTCTTCAAAATTAAATTAAAACTGCTTGGCTGATATTGAGGATGATGATGAGACTGAAAACAACAGCAACGGTTATAGATACTAGAAGTAGAAGTATATTAAAAGGGGTGAGTGGGACCCATTGCTCAAACACATAGGCTATCAAACAGGACCAAGACACTGTTCTGTACACATACTACACTATTCACACAATCACCATAGGGACAGCATTTTTTTAGGATAGGGATAGGCCTATAGGATAAGACTTAATCAAATAAAACAATTGTGTTGGTAGATAGACTGTAAACAGTGTTTCTTAAGTGTAAACGCATATTAAGAGCTGATACTCCGGGGCAGTATTCATGCACAGCGATGGTCGAACATTCAGGTGCATATATTGTGTAGAACAGACAAGCCTCTCTGAGAAGTAGAGTACCAGTATACCATCTTGTCAGCTCTATTCATGGTATTTCCTTCTGCAACGTTCTAATGTTGCGCCCTCCTGAGCGTGGCCCGGATGACGAGCTTGGACTGCAGTTTAGGAGATGCCTTCAGCACCATGGACAGCTCCGCTTGAAAACACGCTCTGACAAACTGAGTATGGATCCCTCTGAAATCTGGCAAATACAACCTACATATTTAGCCTACATAAATGTTTACGTTGAAAAATCAGTCTTTTTTTGAGTTTCACTTGTAAAATGGACTGATATCTATTATCTATATATATATATATATTTTAAATGGTATTCAGAAGCATCAGTGCAAGTATACCTAATTGTTGGAGGGACGACAATAGGCCTATACGTACTATTGACATGCTCTTGTCGCTGTTAAACTGTTATGAGTCTAGAAGTCACATTGTCCTCTGCGTGGCATTAGGTCTACACGTCGATTTCAGACAAGTACTCACAGTCTCTCTATGCGCTTTATTACACGTTTGCCAATCTAACGTTACAGTATAAAAGTCATATCGATTACAAACAACCAACAACATCAATGTGTCGCAATTTGCCTTTTGAGGTCAGGCAGCTACGGCGCTCCGTCAGTCGCAGTGCTCCGTCTGAATAGCTATTGAAGTTTTTCTATTTAAGAAAAGCTCGTTTAACTTGCAGCTGTGCAGGATTGAAACGTAAGCGTGGAGCCATCCGTCTCCGTAGGAGGGATCTGACACCTTTAAATGCTATTGACATGCCATCGCATTAACATGCAAACCGCACTGCACATTTGATTCGATTAGTTAATTGTACAGATCTTTTCTCCCGGTCAACTCTGTAGAGCAACGGGATTCTGCACCACGAAACAGTAAGCTCACTCTTCGAATGACACACTGACCGTGCCGCTTCAATCATGACGGCCTATTTTGCCATCATTGACTACACTGTTCTCAAATGTTTCTCCTCGTGTAAATGTGTAATTCTACATTATTATAAATTATAGGCTGCACTTTTGTCTGTAATGTTTTTTTTTTTGTGTGTGTTTAAAAAAAAATATTTCGCATATAAGATTGTACGAGGTTATATTTTAAAACCTGCTCCCTGGAAATTGCATTCTCTTGCGTGGCGTTGTCTATTTTTTGAGAGTAAAAGAGAGAGAGAGAAGCAGAGAGAGGAAGGAAAAGGGAGAGAGGCCACACTGTATAGAGAGTACTGTATCTTTGCTGCCACCTAATGCAGATATTACACACCCGGGTCTTACATCGTTTAATCTCGGGGCTGGGGAATTCACAGCCACACGACCGGCAACAGAACGGCTTGCACCACTGCAGGTAACCGTGATTTTCGGCGCCGCACAAGGCATTTGTGATATGCTAATTTAATCATTTCTGTCTACCGGCCCTTCCACCTATCAATCTAATCACTTAATCAGGATTCGCACCGGGAGCGCTGAGCTGGAGCCATCGCGTGCACAAATACCACAGCAGCCCCTTTCATCTGACGCACACCGCCCCCCCGCCACTCCACCCCCACCACAGCTTTTCATTTTAGTGATGGTTCACTTTAATTATTATGAAAATTAAATCAAATGTAATCACCCGGATTAATGCAACCTGCGAGATAATTCAATGGCGCGCGAAAGCAAATCTATAAATCTCCCAAAACTGCACGCGGCAGGCACGGTCCTGACTGCATGGGCCGAACGATTAAGGCCAGTCAACATTCTAACTAGCCCGCTCCGTTGAGTTTAATATAGAGCCTTCAGTAAAACATAATTCTATGTTTAACAGCTTTAATATTTTCTTTACTTTTTCTTTACTTTTTAGAATACCCCCAAACTCTAAAAATAGATAGCCTAGTTTGTGTAGCCTCTATGCCTAAGCGATATTGTTGTAAATCTGATATAGGCTATTTCCACAGCGTGTGTGTGTGTGTGTGTGTGTGTGTGTGTGTGTGTGTGTGTGTGTGTGTGTGTGTGTGTGTGTGTGTGTGTGTGTGTGTGTGTGTGTGTGTGTGTGTGTGTGTGTGTGTGTTTGTGTGTGTCCGTGCGCGTGCGTGACTGTGTGCGCGCGTATGGGTATGTGCGCCTTTGGCAAGCCTGTGATGCCTTTTGGGGCTAATTAGCCCCGTGTTGATGTAAAAGTGACGCCAACTCTGACCAACATATGGTTTTAACTAACTCACTCCCTCACTAAGCATAATCTGACTCTGCCAACCATAAACGTATAATGATCCTGGTTACTCACATGCTCGCCTGGTGTCACCTCTGAGTAGTATATTAGTGGACTGGGCTGCGGCGGTCGGAGAGGGGTTGAGGTTCTGGGGTTGGTGGTGGCTTTTTCTTCTTCTTTGGTCGCTCTGAGCGCGAGCCAGCCTGGGCGGTGATTGCTTCGGGTCTCGAGCAGCGCTTTGCGTTGTGGGGCTTCAATCTGTAAGGGTCGCGGGCTTCAGGATTAGGGATGCCTGCGGGTGCTTTCTAATGCAGACAGACAGAGGGAGAGAAAGAGAGAGGGGGGACTATAAATAGATAACTTTTTTGATGGCAAACGGGGACAAAATAGATAGGAAGGCATGCTTTTTGCGCGGCTATAGTACGGATTCGTGAGCCCCTCTCATCTCTCTCGCACTCTCTCTCGCTCTCTATCTCTCTCTCTGGGCAGACGGAGTGCCCCTCTATACTCCATGGATACACAGCTAGTTGAAAATGTTTATGAACTAATTCGTGTCATGAAAATGGAAAAGTGGTTTATTGGGAGTAGAAGAGTTTCCTTCTTCTTTGACATTGTGATATAGCCTGACTTTTATTTGCAGGAACGAAACTAAGCAACACTCACTTAGTTGGTAGATATATGTTAATGTTCATGTAAAATGTGAGGTGGTCTCTGTCACCGAAGTAGATGTCACAGATATCAGTCAGTAACCAGCCAGCAACCAACGCATAAGCCCCGGCCAGTGTACAAAACGGGATTGGAGAGAACGCGTTGCACACAGTGGAGCACGGGAGCGAACATGTGACATGAACACAAAGAGGAATTAGGACGACAAGGAGGCATGACTTTAAGGTCCTTTAATGTCACACTCTCCAGCGACAGAGACTGACCAGCTCCGGCTAAAACACACGCACCTCACACATTGAAACAGTGATAGCATCGCCCACATAGTGGTCTATCGTTCACACAGTGCGCCCGTCAACTCGTTTGGTAATTAAGATGTCATGAAGCGTGTTTGGTTACCACAATGTAACCAAACACGTCTCCCTCAGTGCAAATACACACATCACAACAAACGTTTTTTTGTAGTAAATCAGTCAAAGATTGCAAAGGACTCCAACTCAAAATACCTAGTTAAAAGTTTCATTATATCATGTCTCTATTTGAAAGTAACTAAATAATATGCTACTACTAGTGTGTGTGTGTGTGTGTGTGTGTGTGTGTGTGTGTGTGTGTGTGTGTGTGTGTGTGTGTGTGTGTGTGTGTGTGTGTGTGTGTGTGTGTGTGTGTGTGTGTGTGTGTGTGTGTGTGTGTGTGTGTGTGTGAGCGTGTGTGTGTGTGTGTGTGTGTGTGTGTGTGTGTGTGTGTGTGTGTGTGTGTGTGTGTGTGTGTGTGTGTGTGTGTGTGTGTGTGTGTGTGTCTACTGAGACAAACAGATGTCAGCAAAAAATGGAACCTTACCTCGGGAGCCGCCATTGACAGGCGCATGTTATCAGAGTGGATCTGTTTCCGTTGACAGGTGTTTGTCGCGGGAATTATTCGGTGACGGGTTTCCGCTGCTCTGGGCACGCGGGTGGGACCGGAGCCCTGCGGGTAACTGTCAACACGAGTGACGGTATTGGCACGTGTAGATAGCGGGCAGATACATGGTAGAGGGTAGATTGTCCCGACGAGGCCTCGGTGAAAAATACGCGTAGGCCTATTGAAATAGAGTACAATAAATCTGTTTAGTAGCCTGTAGGCTAGTTATCTGAAACTGTAGATCTGATATTGTGTTGATCTTTCACTAACTCTGCAAGTATTTTTAACGGGACATTTCTCTGGTTCACCTTGATCTGAAAGTCACTGTTAATGAAAGAGGGGGTATCCTGAACGACAGTTAGGCGAGTCTACTTTTGACATATGCTACTAAATCAGAGTAGCCTAATAGCCTACCAACACGCAAATTATAGCCTATAAAATTGACATTGAAATAATCATTGACCAGCTAAGTTAGTATAAAAAAAAGTTGTCTAATTATTTCAGAACCTCGACATATGTGAATCAATTATAGTCCCTCCATTTATTGTGGCTTTCATCAACCATTGTGCAAAATACAACAGTACACTTCTGACAAAATATTTGTAATGTTATGAACCTACAAAATATGTGTTATGAAATTATAATATCTAAGTTTCGTTATTGTTCACAAAGAAAAAATAAAATAAAAAAAGAGTCGGAAAAAGTATGGCTACTCCCACCACAGCAGAACACCTCTCTCTCTCTCTCTCTCTCTCTCTCTCTCTCTCTCTCTCTCTCTCTCTCTCTCTCTCTCTCTCTCTCTCTCTCTCTCTCTTTCTCTCTCATACACACACGCACACACATTAGTACATGTATAGTCTCAGGGTTGGAGAATGTGGGGATGTGAGTGTCTCCCACAGGTTTGGCGGGTGATTAATGTTGGCGGGTGTGTTTCTGTGTTTCATATTCATACCTAATCTCATGGCCCATAAACTAATAACAAAAGGCCGCCAAAGGATTATTCCACCTGGCGCAGAGCGCGGGAAAAGCGGCTGTTTGTGACATGCAGATGATTCATCGAGTTAAAAAGGAGAGAGAAAAAAATTCCTGCATTGAAAGATCCTGATTGAAATATTTTATTTCTTTGCATCATGTCCCGCTGAGCACATATAGAAGGCTTTTCTTTTGGACTAGTAGCGGGGACATTTGAGATATCTGTTGTTAATGTTCCTTCATAAACATGCTTGCTGAGGGTAGCTCATTTCCATTCTTGACTTATTTGAACTTTTCAATGCAATTATAATATATTTAACACTAATTTCAGCACGTGACTAATTGTATTTTGATAGAGTGTGCACGCAAGGCGCGCACACACGCACAGCTTGCTCTAGGATATTGACGATTATTAGCGCGGGATAATAGAACATCCAGCGCGAGCCATGTCCTTGACAGCAGGCGCAGCAATTATGGCGGGTTTTTATGGCGGTGGTGACACATGTCACCTCGCGCAGGTGACACGGATGAAAGTTATGATGATCTAGTATATTGTGTAAAATCTTTCACTTGAAATACATTTCTCACTTGTTATTGTCTTTAGTTGTTACCAGGAGACAGACGGCTGGCGGTTAGAATAATTGCATTTCTGAGTCGCATGTTTTAGTTTGCCTTTCGAACATCTTTAGCCTAATAAAACACATTTCCGTGAATATCTCACACATGAAGTCATAAGTGCAACATGAGTTATTTTACTTTTTTAAAAGTGTGCACATTATTTTCGAGTAGACCTATAGCTTGGTAAAAAAGTTCCCATTCGTCTTTTTCTTCAGCAGGCAATAGTGAATTGCCACTCTGGTTTTTATCAATTTAAAAAATGTGTCTGAAATTAATTAGCCTCTTATAAATAGATTCTAATGTTGAAATATTCTGCATTTTGGGGTTTTTAAATATTACTTTCCGAGCTGTTTCATTTTTTTTCTGATTCTAGTGGCTGTGATGAGAGTGGAACTGTCCATGGTGCTGAAGGGCTCTTCTGTAGTTTCCCCGGACTTGCCTCAGTCATCTGGGGCGTTTTCAGCCAGGTGAACGTTGCAGATAGAAATAAAATAAATAAACATGACAAAATTCCCTATTCTACATGACAAACAATCTGTTCTACACAATATATGTGTATCGTCAGGGCCGGCCCTAGGGATTTGGGGGCACTAAGTGAGATTTTGCCACCCAGCGGGCAAAGCATTTTAATGGTCCCCCTCTTGACAGCGGATAGAAAAATTGGTACATTTTAAAGTGCATTTCCTGCTATTCTACACATTTTGTCATGGGTGGAGAGAAATGTTTGCATTTTTAAAGCTAATTTCCAGAAATTCTACACATTTTGCCTTGATTTAGCCTATGCCATGTTACAGCAATATGATATCTGAGTGAGAGTAACTAACAAAATCAATGCCCCCCCCCCCCTGGAGGCCAGGGCCTCTGGGCATGTGTCCTTTGTGTAGCTGGTTAGACTAGTTCACTATTCTCAAAAATGTTTGCTAACATGGACCAATTGAGTGAATATCAGTAACTGCTGATACACAACCAAATTTAGAAACTGCACCTTATGTATTCTTTTATTCTCAACAGTAAATTGAGACCCAGCTTGAGTTCCTAATATATATATATATATATATATATATATATATACACACACACATATATATATATATATAGATTAGGAACTCAATCTGGGTGTCAATTCACTGTTGAGAATAATAGAATACGTGTGTGTGTGTGTGTGTGTGTATATATATATATATATATATATATATATATATATATATATATATATATATATATATATATATATTCATATGAATATTTTATAAATAAATTATTATTATTTAGGTGTCGGGGCCCCCTAGCGGCCGGCGGCCCTAAACTGCCCACTTATGCCTAGGGCCGGCCCTGTCTATTTTCAACGTTCTGTAACGTTGCACCATCCTGAGCAGATCCTTGTGTTCACAGGAAAGGAGGCAGGCTACATATGTTCATTAACTTTCAACCTTCTGCTATTCTATTTCTTTCTTTTATTTTTCTTCAATCTTTGTATCCTTTAAGCAAGGGGTTATTGCAGGAATGAGCAGAGCGCTCCCTGGAGCCCCAATCACCACTTTATCTAAAAGTGCTCGTCTCATGCAGGGGGCTTCCACAACGTCAACACGCGTCAACCACTTCATCAACCGCCCGGTGACCTCTCGGTGTCATTGGTGCCTCGAGACACTTGTATTCTCCTCTCCCACACACAGTGGAAGAACAGATAGCCTACAGAAATTATGATACAGTCAAATATCTGACTGCAAATAACATTAGGCTGCTCTCTGTCTGGTGATTGTTTAGCTTGCTTTATGAACACACTTTTTTTTACGATAAGTGGCACTTTTGAAATGTTTTTTTTAATGTTGAATGACACCCGTCTCCGTCATAAGACTTCGGTTTGAGAAACGTTACCTATAGCCTATTACAAAACAAAATAAAAAACTAAATAATTCAATGTATAATGAATGACACATTCTGCTACACTCACAGTTACTAATGATGTGTGTATGCGCGCGCGTGCCTTTGATAGTGCTAACGCTCACACAGCAAAGCCTACATTTCCCAATCCAAAGAATCGCAGAATGCAGCGTCGGAAATGCGTCTTGCCCGGTTCTGATTTTGCAGTGCCACGGACTACAGCGAAAGGTGTTGAATATCTCTGTCCCTCTCAATCTTCTGTAACATAATATAGTGCTGAATCCCACTACTTGGGATCGGGTCAGATTGCCTCGCATTCGGAAATTAATTGATGCGCTCCGTTCTATGGGCCTGATCTCTGTTACCTCACGTTAGGCCCGGGAGAGAGAGAGAAAATAGAGAAAAAGGGAGAGAGAGCGCGACAGAGAGAGTTTACCGACCGCTAGAGTCTGTCGCTGCAAGCATTAAAAGCATTGATTTCATAAGGCATATGCACTACGTTATCAAAAGTATGTGGACACCTGCTCCTCAAACATCTCATTCCAAAATCATGGGCATTAATATGGACTTGGTCCCCCCTTTGCCACTATAACAGCGACACTTTTCTGGGAAGGCTTTCCACTAGATGTTGGAACATTGCTGCAGGGACTTGCTTCCATTCAGCCACAAGAGTATTAGTAAGGGCAGGTAATGATGTTGGGCGATTAGGCCTGGCTCGCAGTTGGCGTTAAAATGAATCCTAAACGTGTTCGATGGAATTGAGGTCAGGGCTCTGTGCAGGCCAGTCAAGTTCTTCCACACCGATCTCGGCAAACCATTTCTGTATGGACCTCGCTTTGTTTACGGGGGACATTGTCATGCTGAAATAGGAAAAGGCCTTCCCCAAACTGTTGCCACCAAGTTAAAAGCACAGAATCGTCTAGAATGACATTGTACACTGTAGCGTTAAGATTTCCCTTCACTGGAACTATGGGGCCTAACTAGAATCATGAAAAACAGCCCCAGACCATTATTCCTCCTCCACCAAACTTTACAGTTGGCTCCAGAGTCCAATGGGGGTGAGCTTTACAACACTCCAGCCGAAGCTTGGCATTGCGCATGGTGATCTTATGTGCGACAGCTTGGCTTTAGAAACCCATTTCCTGAAGCTCCCGACGAACAGTTATTGCGCTGACGTTGCTTCAGAGGCAGTTTGGAACTTTGTAGTGAGTGTTGCAACCGAGGACAGACTATTTTTACACACTACGCGCGTCAGCACTCAGTGGTCCTGTTCTGTGAGCTTGTGTGGCCTACCACTTCGCGGCGGAACTGTTGCTCCTAGACATTTCCACTTTACAATAACAGCACTTAAAGTTGACTGGGGCACCTCTAGCAAGGCAGAAATTTGACAAACTGACTTGTTGGAAAGATGGCATCCTAATATAAGGCCATTATTCTGTCAATGTTTGTCTATTGAGATTGCATGGCTGTGTGCTTGATTGTATACAACTGTCAGCAACGGGTGTGGCTGAAATAGCCAAATCCACTGATTCGAAGGGGTGTCCACATACTTTTGTATATATAGAGTATATTCATACCGTTATTCGGTCTATTCATTGATGCTTTATACTAAATGGTAAGGATAAGGCTATAGATAAACTGGGAATAAAATGATTAGCCTAAGTGACAAATAATTTATTTAGGGAATTATTTGACAAGAAAGATAAGAATAAAGTAAAAACCTACCATGAAGCGGACAAAAATAGCCATGAAAATAAAGTACATGAAAAAGATAACATTTCCGGGCAGTGAAGAGAAAACTAATCCCTGACTCACTATAGCATTTTATTTATCTCTTCTCTTCTTGTTGACATCACACGGTATGAGTTAAGTATATGAAGCATTGAGAGGACACTTTTTAACAGTATTGAGATACACCCATTCAGTTTATTGTGTCAGCTATTACGAAGGGCAAGGAGACAAATAGGCAAAACAGTTTAAACGTATTGGTATGTAGCCCCAGTGCATGTGACAGGGCCAGCAGTGTGTCAGGGGTGTGGCAGTAGTCTCTTCATTCATTAAGAAGACAAGGAAAGGATGTCACCTTACAGTGTTGGCAGGGCCAGCGATGTGTTAGGGGATATGAGACAGTTCTCTCTCTAGCATGGGAAGCCTAGCATAGAGTCATTAACTTTGTCTCCAGATGGCACACACTTAAACAGATGAGGCCTGGGATCAGGACAAGCCTGGGACTCGCCTGGCCTGTGTCCCCCGGAGCAGCAGCATTCACTGACACAGCTAAAGCCCCTGTTAGCCAGAACTGTCTACCACTAATGTAACTTACTCTCCTGTCCTGCCGGAATTACCATTCACTCTACACACACACAAACACATGCACGCGCACGCGCACGCACACGCAAACACACACACATGCTGACAAATAAGGAGATGAAAAACAACAGGGCTCATCAAGGGAGACAATTGCATCTCCAGCGTGATTCTCTACCTTCTTCCCGTGAACACGTCTGGAATATGACACCTCACTCCTCCCACCAAACACACACACACACACACACACACACACACACACACACACACACACACACACACACACACACACACACACACACACACACACACACACACACACACACACACACACACACACACACACACACTCCGCCGACCCCCTCTCTCCTATAATAACCCTTAAATCTCCAGCAACTCGTTGAGATGTCAGTCCCTCCCTGATGCAACGCCGGGCGGGCTGACTGATACACACTCAGGTATTTATCTACTTCCTATAGTTATTTATCTACCAGCTCCACACAAAGAGGGATGGATGGAAAGTGACAAGCTATCAGCAGAATCTGAATGCATAATTGATAGGGGGTATAAATTAATATGATTATGTTGTGGATGGAAAGAAGGAGGCAGGAAGGCAGGCAGGCAGAGGAGAAAAGGAGGAAAGGATGGGCCTGTATCGATGTGAGTGGAGAGATCGCTGTGATCAGCCTGGTCCATTTGGAGGCTCAGTTTAAGATTTTATGCAGGTTGCAAATAGGGCTCAAATAAAAGAAACAACACCTTCAAAGGTACAGTAGTTCAATCAGATCAAATGTGTTTGTCACATGTGCCGAAATGCTTAACTTACAAGCCCTTTAACCAACAATGCAGTTCAAGAAATAGAGCTAAGAAAATATTTACTGGTTAAACTAAAGTTTTTTAAAAAATTGCAGGTTAGTCAAGGTAATTTGTACATGTACAATACCGGTCAAATGTTTTAGAACACCTACTCATTCAAGGGGTTTTCTTTATTTTTACAATTTTCTACATGGTAGAATAGTAGTGAAGACATTACAACTATGAAATAACACATGTAATCATGTGGTAACCAAGAAAAGTGTTAAACAAAATTTAAATATATTTTAGATTTGAGATTCTTCAAATAGTCACACTTTTCCTTTATGACAGATTTGCACAGTCTTGATATTCTCTCTCAACCAGCTTCATGAGGTAGTCACCGGGAATTAATTTCAATTTCAATTAATTAATTCTTAAAAGTTCATTTGTGGAATTTCCTTCCTTGTTAATGCGCTTGAGACGATCAGTTGTGTTGTGACAAGGTGAGGGGGGGGGGGTATACAGAAGATAGCCCTATTTGGTAAAAGACCAAGTCCATATTATGGTGAGTACAGCTCAAATAAGCAAAGAGAATTGACAGTCCATCATTTCTTTATGACATGAAGGTCAGTCAATACGGAAAATTTCAAGAAAGTTTAAAGTTTCTTCAAGTGCAAAAACCATCAAGCGCTATGATGAAACTGCCTCTCATGAGGACTGCCACAGGAAGGATAAGTTCATTAGAGTTACCAGCCTCAAAAATTGCAGCCCAAATAAATGCTTCACAGAGTTCAAGAAACAGACACATCTCAACATCAACTGGTCATAGGAGACTGTGTGAAAGTCTTCATGGTTGAATTGATGCAAAGAAACCACTACTAAAGGATACCAATAACAACAAGAGACTTGCATGGGCCAAAAAACCCAAGCAATGGACATTAAACCAGTGGAAATCCACATTTGAGATTTTTGGTTCCAACCGCAGTGTCTTTGTGAGGCGCAGAGTAAGTGAACGGATGATCTCTGCATGTGTGGTTTCCACCGTGAAGCATGGAGGAGGAAGTGTGGGGGTGCTTTGCTCGTGACACTGTCGGTGATTAATTTAGAAATCAAGGCACACTTTAACCAGCATGGCTACCACAGCATTCTGCAGCGATACGCCATCCCATCTGATTTGCAATTAGTGGTATTATAATTCATTTTTCAAAAGGACAATGATGCAACACATCTCCAGGCTGTGTAAGGGCTATTTGACCAAGAAGGAGAGTGATGGAGTGCTGCATCAGATGACCTGGCCTCCACAATCACCAAGCCTCAACCCAATGGAGATGTTTTGGGATGAGTTGGACCGCAGAGTGAGGGAAAAGCAGTCAACAAGTGCTCAGCATATGTGGGAATTCCTCCAAGACTGTTGGAAAAGCATTCCAGGTGAAGCTGGTTGAGAGAATACCAAGAGTGTGCAAAATTGTCATCAAGGCAAAGGGTGGCTATTAAAATAATGTAAAATCTAAAATATGTTTAGATTTGTTTGACACTTTTTCGTTACTACATGATTCCATATGTGTTATTTCATAGTTATGATGTCTCCCCTTTTATTCTACAGTGTAGAAAATAGTACAAATAAACTTATGACCGGTAGTGTAGGTAGGGGAAAAGTGACTATGCATAGATAATAAACAGCGAGTAGCAGCAGTGTAAAAACAAGGGGGGGGTCTTTTTTGGGGCCTTCCTTTGACACCGCCTAGTATATAGGTCCTGGATGTCAGGAAGCTTGGCCCCAGTGATGTACTCGCCGTACGCATTACCCTCTATAGCGCCTTACAGTCAGATGCCGAGCAGTTGCCATACCAGGGAGTGATGCAACTGGTCAGGATGCTCTCGATGGTGCAGCTGTCTAAGTTTTTGAGGATCTGGGGACCCATGACAAATATTTTCAGTCTCCTGATGGGGAAAAGGTGTTGTCGTGCCCTCTTAACGACTGTGTTGGTGTGTTTGAACGTGAAACTCTCAACCCGCTCTACTACAGCCCCGTCGATGTAAACAGGTGCCTGTTCGGCCCTCCTTTTCCTGTAGTCGTGGGTGAACAGGGAGTACAGGAGGGGAATAAGCATGCGCCTAGTATGGGAGAAAATAGGCTAAAATTTGGACAAATGGTACAGGGCCTCAGTACTGCTAATGATCCAGTACTGATTCATCTAGTTGTGTACTGAATCACATCCTGGATGTGGATGTTCACAAGACTGAGTGAAGTTACCATTCTGTGTGTGTCTGTGTTTGTTCACAGAGCTGTGTGTGTGTGTGTGTGTACGTGTGTGTGTATTTGTTCGCAGTGCTGTGTGTTTGACTGTGCATGTATTTGTGTGTGTGTGTGTTCACAGTGCCGAGAAAGTTCCCATTCTGTGTGTGTGTGTTCACAGCATTGAGTGAAGTTCCCATTCTGTGTGTGTTTGTTCACAGTGCCGAGTAAAGTTACCATTCTGTGTGTGTGTGTTCACAGCATTGAGTGAAGTTACCATTCTGTGTGTGTGTGTTCACAGCATTGAGTGAAGTTATCATTCTGTGTGTGTGCATGTGCGTGTGCGTGTGTGTGTGTGTTCACAGCATTGAGTGAAGTTATCATTCTGTGTGTGTGCGTGTGCGTGTGCGTGTGTGTGTGTGTGTGTGTGTGTGTGTGTGTGTGTGTGTGTGTGTGTGTGTGTGTGTGTGTGTGTGTGTGTGTGTGCGTGTGCGTGCGCGTGCGTGTGTGTGTGTGTGTGTTCACAGCATTGAGTGAAGTCCCCAAGGCAGCGCTCTCGGATGTGGGTTTTTCTGTTGTCATATTCCCAGAGGGGACGAGTGGGATTCAATCAATGAAGACAATCGTCGTGTAATTAAAACGCTGCTTCTAATTTCACTCTGTCTTCAGAATAACACCCATCCTCCTCCAAAAGAGGCTTTACTCAAAACAAAACCAAATCAAAATGTTCCTACACCATTAACTACGACGAGACGCGAGCAGGGAGAGTCAAGTGTGTTTAAATATAGAACTGCAAGTCTATATTTAAATGTTGCAATTCAGCTCGCGGCAGAGCCCTGTGTGTGTGTGTGCCTTTGCGTGCGCGTGTGTGTGCCTTTTGTGTGTGTGTGTATCATCGGAGGCCATGCATACATTAGCCGGAGAATAATTTGTAGACAATTAGGCGTAACAGAGCAGAGTGCAGGAAGCTGCTGATTAGCATGTAGAACAGGCCTGCCATGCAGAGGGAACACTAGAGCCTTTGAAACAGACATGAATGCAACCACTCTCATTCCGTCATTTTCTCTTTCTGTCGCTCTCTTCTTTTTTTTTAAGAGGCAGTTAATATTCATGCTTGGGGATGATGAATACGGACGTGGTTTTACACATTTAGACACTTATATTACAGTTGTCGAAGACGGCGGGAGCCGAGCGTTTGAAATGAGAGAGGGGGGGGAGAGGTTTCCCCACTTATCTGTTGTGATGTTACATTTAGGAGAAATAAAGTCCACTCCGCTGTGCGTATCACAGAACACTCACTAATAAAACAATACAAAAAAAAAATCTAATACCAGTGTGAAATGAAATGATTTCCATCCACAGATATCATTTCTGCAGGATAGGATTGTGAATTTCATCAGAGCCACGAATTATGCACTTTGCAATTTTGTAGGAGAACGGAAGAGAGAGAGGAGAGGTGGAACGGGAGGAGTTGAGTGGAGGAAAAGAGGGGACAAGATATGTGTTGTCGTTGCAGAAAGCAGTGGCGAGGTGAAGGAGTAGGAGAATAGAAGGGAGGAGAAACAGACAGACAGAGAGAGAGAGAGAGAGACAGTATGTTGGGTGTTGTCCAGAGGTGATCCACGCACAGTGTACAGTAGGATGGATGAATGACTATCGACTCTACACAGCACCACCCTATGACTTTTCTCTATCACACCCTCAGCTAAGAACTCACCTCTCATCCCTCTCTATGTATCACTCTACCTCTCGCTTTCTCTCTCTCTGCTCTCTCTCTGCTCTCTCTCTGCTCTCTCTCTCTCTCTCTCTGTCTCTTTCTCTCCTTCTCTTTCTCTGTCTATCGCTGACTTTCTTTCTTTCTTTTTCCTCCTATTCAATTTACTCAGTGAACTCGATGAGAGAAAAAAAAAAACTTCAGAGACCACAACCTGCCATGCTAGTTGTTTATGTACATAGCTTAGCATAATCCATCTTTTTTTTATGTAAAAAAACCAAACAATCTAGAGTAAACAATAAAAACAAACCGTTTTCATGCTAGTGCAGATGTAAACAACAACGGCTGAGCAAGCTGTCCTCCCTCCTGAGAAACGATCCTACCATGCATCTCACCTTTGCTGCTTCACCTTTAAAGGTAGGTAGCGTTTGAAGCATTATCTGCGTCGCTCTGTTTCATGTTCCAGAGATGAAGGCTTTAAAGTGAGAGCAAAGGGTATTGGCTGTATAATTTCTGGGGCGCCAAGCTGCGCCGCAAATGACGGCTGCAAAGCAACAGATGGGTCCCACATCATCGCGTCAACTCGAGCTGAACGCACCACTGGTGTTGTGGAGAAACACATCCCCTCTGGGGACTTTTGGTTCCCGCTTTATTTATGCTCACTCACCCAAAATGATACATTTCAGAGATAGATATTTGGGTGACTGGTACTGAATTCCTTTCATAAACTGCCAACTAGTTGATCCATAACGTTCCGTTTTTGGATCACCTGGGATCATCTCGTTAAGTGTATTTGTGGATGGGATGTTTTTGGATAGATTCTGTGCTTTGGTGCTCAGGGCTTGTGTGTAATTCTGTGTCCCGCGAGTTTTTGTTCAGGAGGGTTGTGTGTGTGTGTGTGTGTGTGTACGTATGTGCTTGCATGTGTGCATGCGTGTGTGTACGTATGTGCTTGCATGCGTGCATGCGTGTGTGTGTGTGTGTGTGTGTGGGGGGGGGTATTGGGTACATCTGGCGTAAAGTGTCTCCAGGGGGTAATGTAGGAGGAGCAGGGGGCAGGCAGGGGGTCTCTGGTGTCTGTGTGTTTGTTTATGAGTAAATGAACATCCCAACTCTTCAAAGAGCCAACGGGACTCACACACACACACACACACACACACACACACACACACACACACACACACACACACACACACACACACACACACACACACACACACACACACACACACACACACACACACACACACACACACACACACACAGATCACCTGGAGTCAAAGCTGACAGAGGCAGAGAGCAGCGGCACTTTCACGTCTACATGCCTGAGCGCCCAGCTGCCATCACGGAAGGTGACTGTCTTATTTATTCTGCTTTAAGAACGCACAACAATGGGAATAAGACTGTGTGTGTGCGTGTGTTTGTGTATGTGAGTGTCGAATGTGTGTGTGAGTGCGTTTGTGTGCGCGTGTGTGTGTGCCAACTAGAGTCTCCGGCTGCCAAAAGGCACAGCTGCCGTGGAGTGGTTAGCACTTTAATCAATGCTATTCATTTGATACTGACATACCTAAGAAAACAACCTCACCCTCCACTTAAGAGGCTGCCGCAACGTCTGCCAGCTCTTTCTCCCCGTCTGTCGACCTCTCTCTCTCTCTCTCTCTCTTTGCTTTTCCTCCTCTTCTTTTTCTCTCTCCTTTTCCAGTCTCTCTCCCTCTCCTCTCTCCTTTTCCGTCTCTCTCCCTCTCGGTCTCCTGTCTCTGTGTCTGTCGTGTTGCCAAAATTGTTACGGTAATGAGTTGACAGGCAGCTCTTTAGAGTGACACCTCCATGCCTCTCTCTTTATGGCATCATGGTGTCAAAGGCATTAGGCATCTGTTGCAGAGTCATCAGTGAGCCAACACGTTTACCCTGCAAGTGACTGAGATGAATCATGTATGTTTCAAATGCACTCTAATGGCACTTCCTTCGCCAGTGTTTGTCTGTAGCTGTTGTCGAGAGATAGTCAGGGGAGTTAGCATACTTGATTCTTTGCCATCAGAGCATGGGGCGTACAGTGTGCTTATGATACTGTGTTATTAGCAACAACACAACCAGAAGCTAACAGAGACATGGACAAATTGTATTGTAGGCTTGTTGATGGTTTAAGCTTTAAAAAAAAAATAATTCAATGGATTTGGACGGACAGACAGACAGACAGACGGACAGACAGACAAAACTGTAAAGCCAGTATCGTTTAGTTACTGCCCGCATCAAGCTCCCAGGGGACCAGAGTGCTTGTGTGTGTGTGTATACGTGTGTGCCTGTGCATGCATGTAGGCACCCACTGGTTGAATCAACGTTGTTTCCACGTAATTTCAATTAAATAATGTTGAAGCAACGTGGAATAGACTTTCTCAACAACAACAACAACAAACTATATTCCAGCTTGATAAATCATATGTGTTCAAAGGGATGACTATTCTCATGATTCAACAGTAGTCTAACGCGCAAATTGCAAAGGAAAATGCATTTAGGCCTAAATCAAGTCCCTTCGCCTGGTGAACCTCTCGGTGACACCATAACCCCATATCCACTATTTTATTCTGCATGCACACAGCAGACCCACGGTCATCCCCAAGGCCCATTATGTCCACAAAGCAAAAGTACAATGTTAAAGATGTGTAAAAGTCTGGGTAAAACGTATTCATTGGTAAGGACGTTTCAGACAAGTGGACAGTCCAGTACTCGTTGTTCGCCTGCCCGACAACTAGCAGTGAGAGAGATGTTGTCATGGTGGTTACCTCTCATGTCACGTCTTGTGTGTCGAGTGCCTGTGTGTGTGTGTGTGTGTATCTGGTCGTAACTATCATTGTAGCTAATGTTCCACTCTTCCGCTCTGACATTACAAACGGCTTGTCACATTATTTCAACCAGGAAAATTGTTTGAGGTGCAATGGTGTCCATAGGTCAGGTTGTTTTTGCGAGCTAGCTAGCATTGTTCAGGTCAAGGTATGCGAGCGCCAAATGATGTAGACAAGCTCCAAATATGCACAGCTTTACCGCAGGGCGAAACCCACACGACATGTTTAGGCAATACGCATGTGCAAAATATGAAATGGTCTCAAATGAAGCTACTTCAAGCCAGGCAAAGCAGCGAAGCCTACGCTGTCCATTTAGAGTAGCTGGAGTTAGGAAATGCAGTGCGCGTCAAGGATTTGAATGACTTTGAATGGATGGAAAGAACAGCGTAAATACTCTGGCGCCCTTCCTAAAGATTTTGATGCAGTTTTATTTTTCTTCATAAAAACCACCATTGAGAAAAAAACATTAGCTAACAAAACATTTGTTTTTATATGTATATAAATCTATTTTTGACTTTTCAAAACAGATTTCTTTCATTAGATTATCTCAGGGTAAACACGGCCTACCCTGTCTGCACGTCACTGTGCATATGAGTGTGTGTGTGTGTGTGTGTGTGTGTGTGTGTGTGTGTGTGTGTGTGTGTGTGTGTGTGTGTGTGTGTGTGTGTGTGTGTGTGTGTGTGTGTGTGTGTGTGTGTGTGTGTGTGTGTGAGTGAGTGAGTGTGTGTGTGTGTGTGTGCGCGTGCATGTGTGTGTGGCGATGCCCCCATAGTGCTCAGAGCCCCGAGGGGGCAACGCTGCTCCTCAACACACAAATAGAAATCAATAAACAATCTGAAGTTCTCACCAAACTGTTTAAATGAACACACAAGCCTTGGAATAACTCAGTGGGAGAGACAGGCCAGGGACAGTGTGTGTTTCTTTACAGTCAAAACGACCCGTATGGGAGGGTGAGAAAAGACAGCTCAGTGGTGTAGAAATCACACAAGAATCAAGAAGAGTAAAACATCTACATTTTATATCAATTGATGATCAAATACAGAACAAAAAGAATACTTTGACCTAGTGATTTACCAGCAGGAAAACTCGATCTGATGGTCATAGTAAGGTCATACAATTAACCATGATAGTGACAACGATGCTGAACTGAAATCTCTTAAAACCAATTGACAATGCATCTGTTTACAACTTGACATTTCAAATCACATCCAGAATGAACTAAAATAGGATTAGACTATGAGACCCAGCCCAACTATTTGATTGGACAGCTGTGGAGGCAGGGGTGATGGAGGATTTGGGTAGATCAACCCACCCCCATCCAGGGGTGTCATCTGTCCCAATCTCTTCACTGTACAATCACCGCCACAGCTGTTTGTCTGTATTCAACATAGAGAGAAAGAGATAAAGAGCGCAAGAGTGTGTGTGAGAGAGAGATTAAAACATGATTTGTGATATTTGTGAAATCCGTCCATGCAGAGGAAGCAGACAGCTATCTAATGACAGCCAGGGATGGAGGAGAACCACTCAGTCAGAAATCCATAGCATCTCTCTCTTGCACCCAGCAGCATCTCTCTCACCCAGCCGCATCCATTTCTTATTGACACCTGTCAATCAGACTGTCTGCCTGTATCTCAGCTACATTACACATATCTACCTATCTCTGGTTTCCATGGCTTGGTCCAAATCCTGTTACCTTCCGATACAATAATTCCTCACATACACACACACACACACATGCTCTGGCTCTGACCAGACAAAGGGACAGAGGGTAAAATAAAACTTTCCAAACCATGACCTCTAACTAGTACTGTTGGCAAAGTGGCCCTTCACAAGGTATTACAGCTACACACAGCCTGCAACACTACAACAGCATCGCCTTTGGTATCGCTCTCTGTGTTTGTGTGTGAGGCCAGGCCAGGCAGTAAGGCCGCCCGGCAGAGAGACCTCAGTCCTGGGTACAGGCCCCAGGGTAAGAGGGTCCAGTCCTGGTTCTCTGGTTCTCTGCCCTGGGTCTATACCTCTCTGGGGCTATTGTCACTTCACATCTCTCTTCCTCTCTCTCTTTCCCTCTCTCTCTCTCTCTCTCTCTCTCTCTCTCTCTCTCTCTCTCTCTCTCTCTCTCTCTCTCTCTCTCTCTCTCTCTCTCTCTCTCTCTCTCTCTCTCTCTCTCTCTCTCTCTCTCTCTCTCTCTCTCTCTCTCTCTCTCTCTCTCTCTCTCTCTCTCTCTCTCTCTCTCTCTCTCTCTCTGTGTCAGAAGAGGAGTGTTGGACGACAGGGAAAGATAGAAGCCAAAAAAAGATAGAGAAAAAGAGGAGAGGGGAAAGGAGAAAAGGATGGACCAGATTCAGTCAAATGTGAGTGTAACTTGCAGCACTACCTTTCCTATAGACAATTATTCATCTTTCCAAGATCCAATTGGTATTTTGACAGTAATTTGACAGCTTATTTCAATCGGTTTGGTGCTATTTTCATTCGTATGTTGTACATTTTCACAACTGTTCGTACAAAACTCAAAAGAGATCGTCAAAAAGGCAGTTGTTGCAAAACTTGAAGCACATTTTAAATGTACTAAGCACAGCACACAAAAACATACAGCAAGTTTAAAAAATATATATATAATCAGCGCTTCATTTAGAAATACAGTACACGTTACACATTGCACATAAAGGGAATGTATTTCACATGACTTTTTGATGTGATTCTACTCCCTTTTGTTGAAGGTCATTTCACGTAATCTGACCGCTCTTAATTGACCACTGAAATGTTTGGTAAACCTGTAGATTTGAAATGTCAACTGGTTTGTTACCGACATATTTAGAGAACTACATCCTGAACATGTACTGTCCTGTATGTCTGTAAAGTAGAAGCATGACAGTATGATATATACTTGAATGTACTACTATGATGCTGACTATTGTGGTTCTACGCCTGTGTGGTGTGGTGAAAGATGTCAACAAACCTAATGAATGCATGGTGACAGGTTTTTAATAACGCCACAGGGTTACAGTAACACTGCCTTACAAGTGTCACCAGTTTGGAGTTTTCTACTAAGAGAACATTTGCCACATACTCGTGGATATAGTACAAAAGCAATTTAAAAAAACTGTAATGAAAATGTGTGTTTGTAAAGTATAAACATATAAAGTACACTGAGGGTACAAAACATTAGGGACACCTTCCTGGTATTGAGTTGCACTCCCTTTTGCTCTCAGAAGAGCCTCAATTCATCAGGGCGTGGACTCTACAAGGTGTCGAAAGCGTTCCACAGGGATGCTGGCCCATGTTGACTCCAATGCCTCCCACAGTTGTGCCAAGTTGGCTGGATGTCCTTTGGGTGGTGGACCATTCTTGATGCACACCGGAAACTGTTGAGCGTGAAAAACCCAGTAGCGTGGCAGTTCTTGACCCACTCAAATCGGTGCACCTGGCACCTAATACCCTGTTCAAAGGCTAATAAAAATGTGTCATGCTCATTCACCCTCTGAATGGAAAACATACACAATCCATGTCTCAATTGCCTCAAGGCTTAAACATCCTGCTTTAACCCGTCTCCTCCCCTTCATCTACACTGATTGAAGTGGATTTAACAGGTGACATCAATAAGGGATCATAGCTTTCACCTGGTCAGTAAATGTCATGGAAAGAGCAGGTGTTCATAATGTTTTGTACACTCCGTATATGATATACATGTATACTGTAATGTACCCTCATGATGACTGTTAGGATGTAGAATACATTTGATATTGACTAGATGGGAGATGCACCGGATGTAGCAAACACATTCCCCAGTAAACAAGTCTCTAAAATGAAGCTGCTGGGGTCAGTTTGATGGGGGGTGATTTCACACTGCTTTACAGTGTTGGTATTGGCCAATACAATAATATTGTACTACTGTAATATATGCCATTTATGTAACTGCCACTTTTATCCAAAATGACAACAGTGAGTCCACACATTTTCGCATGTGACACCAGTGGGAATTGAAAGCATAAATCTGATGTAGCTCGTGCCATGCCCTTTACGACAGTAACTGAGCCCTACAGGATCACTCAAATAAATACCGGTAAGTACAGTACAATACTGGAAAATACAATGCCTGATCACAATACAAAATGGAAGGTGTATGATTGCCATCCCCATGACTGTACCCCCCCCCTCCCTTTCGGGCCATGGATGAGGCATGCAATGATTCACCGTGCCAATAGTTTTTTCCCCCAGGTGCGTGAACAGACATGTACTGTGGTGTCGGTATATCCAAAATGCCAACATGCTCAAGACAGGTTCGCTGCGAACTACCGCCTGCTGAACATAATGTCTTTCATCCATTTCATTTGTTTCATTTGATTACAGTACACTTTCAGTGTAATTATATCCGAACCACAGGAGGTTGGTGGCACCTTAATTGGGGAGGACGGGCTCCTGGTAATGACTGGAGCGGAATCGGTGGAACGTTAATCGAATACGTCTAACATATGGTGTCCATGGTTACCATGTGTTTGATGCCATTCCATTTGCGCCGTCCCAGCCATTATTATGAGCCGTCCTCCCCTCAGCAGCCTCCACTGATCTGAACCATCATTTTTTTTTTTTTTTGCATCAATGGCTGTGAGATATGCCTTCAGTGACGACACCTTTTGATCACACATGGGAGAGTGTAAAACAGCGTAACGTTCCTGTAGTTTACAGTGTCATAGCATATTACATTCTAAAGGAGATTTGAAACATGTCTCTTGCGTTCTCTGCTATTGGATTGACTGGTAGATAAATTAACTGCAGTGAGAAGAGATCAGTGTGCTGTGATTTGGCGAGTAGACCAATGTCCTCGTGGTATTGCACGGCAAACTTCTATTTGGAGTCAATGTTTGTGTGGTGAAAACAAGAAGAAGGGAAAAAGGAATGCACAGTACAAGGTTTAGAATGTGACTTGTTGCTTTACACGTCCCGATTTGGACTTTTGTACTGAGTTTTGACAATTCACCACGTACTTGTGAAAATAGAAAAGAGTAAATACGTTGTTTTTAAAAAAAATGTATTGGACATGTGAAAAATGATATGTCTGTGTGCTACTGTTACAGTAGTGCAACTGTATAGTACTGAGCCCTAAGTCTTTTGTTAACAAGATCATCATAATGTCCTGACACCCTGAGAGAAACAATATCCCACAAGATACTGCATCCCTGCCCCCAAAATGTCCCTTTTATCCTCTCACTGCTCCCCTCTTCTCTCCTCCCTCCTTCTCCCTTTCACCCTCCTGTACCCTCTCTCCCCTCTTCTCTCCTCCCTCCTTCTCCCTTTCACCCTCCTGTACCCTCTCTCACCTCCTCTCTCCTCCCTCCTTCTCCCTTTCACTCTCCTGTACCCTCTCTCACCTCTTCTCTCCTCCCTCCTTCTCCCTTTCACCCTCCTGTACCCTCTCTCCCCTCCTCTCTCCTCCCTCCTCCCTTTCACCCTCCTGTACCCTCTCTCCCCTCCTCTCTCCTCCCTCCTTCTCCCTTTCACCCTCCTGTACCCTCTCTCCCCTCCCTCCTTCTCCCTTTCACCCTCCTGTACCCTCTCTCCCCTCTTCTCTCCTCCCTCCTTCTCCCTTTCACCCTCCTGTACCCTCTCTCCCCTCTTCTCTCCTCCCTCCTTCTCCCTTTCACCCTCCTGTACCCTCTCTCCCTCCTCTCTCCTCCCTCCTTCTCCCTTTCACCCTCCTGTACCCTCTCTCCCCTCCTCTCTCCCCTCTTCTCTGCCCTCTTCTCTCCTCCCTCCTTCTCCCTTTCACCCTCCTGTACCCTCTCTCCCCTCCTCTCTCCTCCCTCCTTCTCCCTTTCACTCTCCTGTACCCTCTCTCCACTCTTCTCTCCTCCCTCCTTCTCCCTTTCACCCTCCTGTACCCTCTCTCCCCTCCTTCTCCCTTTCACCCTCCTGTACCCTCCTCCCTCCTTCTCCCTTTCACCCTCCTGTACCCTCTCTCCCCTCCTTCTCCCTTTCACCCTCCTGTACCCACTCTCCCCTCTTCTCTCCTCCCTCCTTCTCCCTTTCACCCTCCTGCACGCTCTCTCCCCTCCTCCCCTGGTTGGTTAATTAACTAAGAAACTGTAAAAGTGGTGATAGACGGGGCGCATTGGAATGATACACTTCCCTTGTCACCGTGTGTGTGTGTGTGTGTGTGTGTGTGTGTGTGTGTGTGTGTGTGTGTGTGTGTGTGTGTGTGTGTGTGTGTGTGTGTGTGTGTGTGTGTGTGTGTGTGTGTGACGGTGTGAGCGATACACTTCCCCTGTCACTTTCTGACAGCCAGGGAATAATCAACACAAAGGGGGAGAAAAGAGCAAAGCCCAGGACTGCCAGGGGTGTGGAAGACTAACACTAGGGGGACTGTGTGTGTGTGGGGGGGGGATTTTGTTGGGAGAAGGGTGGTGGGCGAAGCTTTGAGGTAGGGAGGCACTATGGGGGTGAGAGGGGTGTGTGGTGAGGGGTTGTGGGGGGTTGTTGTGAGAAAGGGGGTAGGGTGGGGGGAAGGGGAAAACAGGGGATGCCAGGGTACTTGAGCCTGTCTGAAGGCATTGGACGCTGACTGCTGTAATTGTTGTTGATGGCAGCTGGGCACTCAGGCATGGAGTCACACACACACACGGTAGGGCGCTCAGGCATGTAGACGTGAAAGTGCCGCTGCTCTCTGCCTTAACGCATCTCGGTCAGCTCTGACTCCAGGTGATCTGTGTGTGTGTGTGTGTGTGTGTGTGTGTGTGTGTGTGTGTGTGTGTGTGTGTGTGTGTGTGTGTGTGTGTGTGTGTGTGTGTGTGTGTGTGTGTGTGTGTGTGTGTGTGTGTGTGTGTGTGTGTGTGTGTGTGTGTGTGTGTGTGTGTGTGTGTGTGTGTGTGTGTGTGTGTGTGTGTGTGTGTGTGTTCCAGTACAGAAAGAAAGAGAGAGACAGAGAGAGATACAGGGTGTGTGTGTTTGTGTTTGTGTTCCAGTACAGAAAGAAAGAGAGAGACAGAGAGAGATACAGGGTGTGTGTGTGTGTGTGTGTATGTGTGTGTGTGTGTTTGTGTTCCAGTACAGAAAGAAAGAGAGAGACAGAGAGAGATATGTGTGCCTAGGGTAAATTTGCATGTATAAAAGAGGGTTACAGCTTTCAAACACAATATAAAACCCATCCAGTGAAACACAAAACAATTGGAGAAGGCAGCATCCAACGGTAGATCGGCTTTCCATTATATCTCTCCTATTCATTTACCTTCTCTCCTCACTTCCCCCTCTCTCTGCCATACTCACCCTTTTCATTTTTTCCACTCTCTCTCTCTTACCTACATCTCTCTTCCCCTTCCATTCCTCCATTCCTCCATTCCTCTCGGTCTCTCTGTCAGGGGAAGTCGCATGGGTCTGTCTGTTCTCTTTCCGGTCTGGTATTGATTCCTTCCTGTAGTGAGTTCAGGTTACCCAGTCTATATATATATATATATATATATATATATAGAGAGAGAGAGAGAGAGAAATGGAAGGGGATAGGGAGAAAGAAAGAGAGAGAGAGGGAGAGAGACAGAGAGAGAGAGAGAGAGAGAGATGGAAGGGGATAGGGAGAAATAGAGAGAGATGGAGCGAAAAGAGAGAAAGAAAGAGAGAGAGGGAGAGAGAGACATCCCAGAATAGTATTCTCCAGACTGACAGCTCTCTGACCACAAGACTGCCGCATCGTCACCATAGCGATCTATGATTCCTCTCCGAGTGGACCTCAAATATCACGCACACACACATGCACATACTGTACACACACACACACACACACACACACACACACACACACACACACACACACACACACACACACACACACACACACACAATTCCTCAAGTTGTTTGAACAACTTTTGTCACTCATTTGATAACGTCTATCATAAAAGCACATTTCATTATCGTGATGTCCTATACTTAATGACATGTTGTGGTGTATAAGTGGTGGCAGTCATAGGCAATCTAAAACTTTGACTCCTCCTCTACCCTTCTACATCTGTACTGTGTGTGTGTGTGTGTGTGTGTGTGTGTGTGTGTGTGTGTGTGTGTGTGTGTGTGTGTGTGTGTGTGTGTGTGTGTGTGTGTGTGTGTGTGTGTGTGTGTGTGTGTGTGTGTGTGTGTGTGAGACAGATGGAGCCACAGAGAAACGTAATGACACACTCCAGTGGTCCAGATAAGGGAAGTAACAGGACCCTATTGATAACAGGGTAATTATGTACTCCGTCATCATTTCAATGTGTGTGTGTGTGTGCTTTTTCTGCTTTGTGTTTATTTCTCTGCTTTGTGTTTATGTTTGTATTTTTCTGTGTGTATTGTTCTGTGCATGCTGTGTTTTTACATGTGTGTGTGTGTGCTTGCGTGTGTGTGTGTTTGCAAGGATGTTAAAATAGACATATCCGCGTTACAGACACACACACACACGCACCCACACGGGAGATGTATAAGACGCTCCCGACAGCGAGAAGATGTGACATCAATTTCACCCCAAATGAGTCTTGTCATCATCCCCACCTTCAGCCCTCCCACCTTCAGCCCTCCCTCAGCTTCCCAAAATAGAGTGTTTCATGTGCGAGGGGCTCTCCCATCAATCCTCTCTCTGTGTTTCATATTCAGGTAACTGCCAAAATAAAGGAAACACCAATACACAGTGTATTAATAGGACTTTGGGCCCATTCGATGTTGAAAAGGACCTGAGAACGTTGACACACAGTTGAAATCGGAAGTTTAGGTTGGAGTCATTAAAACTTGTTTTTCAACCACTCCACAAATTTCTTGTCAGCAAACTATAGTTTTGGCAAGTCGGTTTGGACATCTACTTTGTGCATGACACAAGTAATTTTCCCAACAATTGTTTACAGATGCAATTTCACTTATAATTCATTGCATCACAATTCAAGTTGGTCAGAAGATTACATACACTAAGTTGACTGTGCCTTTAAACAGATTGGAAAATTCCAGAAAATGATGTCATGGCTTTAGAAGCTTCTTATAGGCTAATTGACATCATTTGACTCAATTGGAGGTATACCTGTGGATGTATTTCAAGGCCTACCTTCAAACTCAGTGCCTGTTTGCTTGACATCATGGGAAAATCAAAAGAAATCAGCCAAGACCACAGAAAAATAATTGTAGACCTCCACAAGTCTGGTTCATCCTTGGGAGCAATTTCCAAACACCTGAAGGTACCATGTTCCTCTGTACAAACAATAGTATGCAAGTATAAACACCATGGGACCATGCAGCCATCGTACTGCTCAGGAAGGAGACGCGTTCTGTCTCCTAGAGATTAAAGTACTTTGGTGTGCAAATCAATCCTAGAACAACAGCAAAGGACCTTGTGAAGATGGCGGAGGAAACAGGTACAAAAGTATCTATACCACAGTAAAACAAGTCCTATATCGACATAACCTGAAAGGCCTCTCAGCAAGGAAGAAGCCACTGCTCCAAAACCGCCATAAAAAAGCCCAACTAATGTTTGCAACTGCACATGGGGACAAACATCATACCTTTTGGAGAAATATCCTCTGGTCTGATGAAACAAAAATAGAACTGTTTGGCCATAATGACCATCATTATGTTTGGAGCAAAAAGGGGAGGCTTGCAAGCTGAAGAACACCATCCCAACCATGAAGCAGGGGGGTGGCAGCATCATGTTGTGGGGGTGCTTTGCTGCAGGAGGGACTGGTGCACTTCAGAAAATAGATGGCATCATGAGGCAGGAAAATTATGTGGATATATTGAAGCAACATCTCAAGACATCAGTCAGGAAGTTAAAGTTTGGTCGCAAATGGGTCTTCCAAATGGACAATGACCCCAAGCATACTTCCAAAGTTGTGGCAGAATGGCTTAAGGACAACAAAGTCAAGGTATTGGAGTGGCCATCACAAAGTTCCGACCTCATGTCCCATCGACAATTTACGGGCAGAACTGAAAAAGTGTATGCGAGCAAGGAGGCCTACAAACCTAACTCAGTTACCCTAGCTCTGTCAGGAGGAATGGGCCAAAATTCACCCAACTTATTGTGGGAAGCTTGTGGAAGGCTACCGGAAACGTTTGACCCAATTGAAATATTTTAAAGGCAGTGCTACCAAATATGAATTGAGTGTATGTAAACTTCTGACCCACTGGAAATGTGATGAAAGAAATGAAAGCTGAAATAAATCATTCTCTCTACTATTATTACTATTATTCTGACATTTCACATTCTTAAAATAAAGTGGTGATCCTAACTGACCTAAGACAGGGAATTTTTAATCGGATTAAATGTCAGGAATTGTGAAAAACTGAGTTTAAGTGTATTTGGCTAAGTTGTATGTAAACTTCTGACTTCAACTGTATGCCTTCTTCGGAGCCATTAAAAATATATATATAATGATTGCCCAGCAATGGCTGTGAACTTCTAATTATTTTGTTTTAAGACTTCCCCAAACCATAGCCCAGAACCACTCAGAATTCATGGCTAAACGCTTTGAGTTGTTTCCGTTTAAACCCTGTAACCATTAATAACACAAGCTGCCAGAACAACTTTAATAAGCCTTCACATTGATTCTACAAATGTCTGAACTCCATTGGAGGGATGCAACACCATTCTCCACCAGAAATTACATTATTTAAAAAAACATTTTTTTTATGGTGGTGTAAAACGTTGTCTTACATACACACACACGCACACACACACACACACACACGCACACACACACACACACACACACACACACACACACACACACACACACACACACACACACACACACACACACACACACACAGACACACACACACACGCACACACACAGACACACATACACACACAAACACACACAGACACACACACACAGACACACACACGCACACACAGACACACAGACACACACACAGACACACATACAGACACACACAGACACACACACACAGACACACAGACACACACACGCACACACAGACACACACACACACACGCACACAGACACACACACACACAGACACACACACACAGACACACGCACACACACAGACACACGCACACACACAGACACACTCACACACACAGACACACACTCACACACACACACACAGACACACACAGACACACACACACACGACACACACACACACAGACACACGCACACACACAGACACACGCACACACACAGACACACGCACAGACACAGACACACTCACACACACACACAGACACAGACACATGCACACACAGACACACTCACACACACAGACACATGCACACACACAGACACACTCACACACACAGACACACGCACACACACAGACACACTCACACACAGAGACACACACAGGCACACACACACAGACACACGCACACACACAGACACACGCACACACACAGACACACTCACACACAGACACACGCACACACACAGACACACTCACACACACACACACACGCACACACACGCACACACACAGACACACACACACACAGACACACGCACACACACACACACAGACAGACGCACACACACACACACACACACAGACGCACACAGACACACACACACACAGACACACACACACACACACACACACACACACACACACACACACACACACACACAGACACACACACACACAGACACACACACACACAGACACACTCACACACACAGACACACACACAGACACCCTCACACACACAGACACACGCACACACACACACACACACACACACACACACACACACACACACACACACACACACACACACACACACACACACACACACACACACACACACACACACACGCACACACACCATTTAAATCCCACATTCCCCTTTGAGACGCCTCTTTCAATGTCACTGAGATCTATTCTTTTGGCCATAGTAGCATTTTCATGACCCTAAGCATAATGGGATGTTAATTGCTTAATTAACTCAGGAACCACACCTGTGTGGAAGCACCTGCTTTCAATGTACTTTGTACCCCTCATTTACTCACGTGTTTCTTTTATTTTGGCAGTTACCTGTATATTTCCATTCAATCTCACACTTAAATATAAACAAAGCCATAGGAGTGCTCCTGTACACAATAGGCACGTACGGGCGTGCACACACACACACACACACACACACACACACACACACACACACACACACACACACACACACACACACACACACACACACACACACACACATCGCAGGGCGGAAATACACAGTCTCCCAAAGAGTTTCTAAGACCCCAGCGTGTATCCGATTGTCTGTGGTCGGTGTGTTTATGTTTTATTATTGGTCCTGCAGTGTTGTGTTGTCGTGGGGACAGAGACAGAGACAGAGGGAGGCCATATGATTGGAGGACCACTAATCCCATAAGGAGAGGTGGTTGGCCAGGTCACTGGCATGGCGGAGGGACTTTGCGGAACCCAGCAGGGTTATTGGAAGCTGAATTGAGTAAAGAAAGGATGGAAGATGAGTGGAAGAATGGAAGATGGGTGAAAGGCAGGAAGATGGGTGGAGGGGAGGAAGATGGGTGGAGGAATGGAAGGTGGATGGAAGGGGGGAAGATGGGTGGAAGGGGGAAGATGGGTGGAGGGGAGGAAGATGGGTGGAAGGGAGGAAGATGGGTGGAGGAATGGAAGGTGGATGGAAGGGGGGAAGATGGGTGGAAGGGGGAAGATGGGTGGAGGAATGGAAGGTGGATGGAAGGGGGAAGATGGGTGGAGGAATGGAAGGTGGATGGAAGGGGGAAGATGGGTGGAAGGGGGAAGATGGGTGGAGGAATGGAAGGTGGATGGAAGGGGGAAGATGGGTGGAAGGGGGAAGATGGGTGGAGGAATGGAAGGTGGATGGAAGGGGGAAGATGGGTGGAAGGGGGAAGATGGGTGGAGCAATGGAAGGTGGATGGAAGGGGGAAGATGGGTGGAGGAATGGAAGGTGGTGGAAGGGGGAAGATGGGTGGAAGGGGGGAAGATGGGTGGAAGGAATGGAAGGTGGATGGAAGGAAGATGGGTGGAAGGGGGGATGGGTGGAGGAATGGAAGGTGGATGGAAGGGGGAAGATGGGTGGAAGGGGGAAGATGGGTGGAGGAATGGAAGGTGGATGGAAGGGGGAAGATGGGTGGAGGAATGGAAGGTGGATGGAAGGGGGAAGATGGGTGGAAGGGGGGATGGGTGGAGGAATGGAAGGTGGATGGAAGGGGAAGATGGGTGGAAGGGGGAAGATGGGTGGAGGAATGGAAGGTGGATGGAAGGGGGAAGATGGGTGGAAGGGGGAAGATGGGTGGAGGAATGGAAGGTGGATGGAAGGGGAAGATGGGTGGAGGAATGGAAGGTGGATGGAAGGGGGAAGATGGGTGGAAGGGGGAAGATGGGTGGAGGAATGGAAGGTGGATGGAAGGGGGAAGATGGGTGGAAGAGGGGAAGATGGGTGGAGGAATGGAAGGTGGGTGGAAGGGGGGAAGATGGGTGGAAGGGGGAAGATGGGGGGAGGAATGGAAGGTGGATGGAAGGGGGGAAGATGGGTGGAAGGGGGAAGATGGGTGGAGGAATGGAAGGTGGATGGAAGGGGGAAGATGGGTGGAGAATGGAAGATGGGTGGAGGGATGGAAGAGGGGTGGAAGGGGGAAGATGGGTGGAGGAATGGAAGGTGGATGGAAGGGGGGAAGATGGGTGGAAGAGATTGGAAGATGGGTGGAGGGATGGAAGATGGGTGGAAGGGGGGAAGATGGGTGGAAGGGAGGAAGATGGGTGGAGGAATGGAAGGTGGATGGAAGGGGGGAAGATTGGTGGAAGAGATTGGAAGATGGGTGGAGGGATGGAAGATGGGTGGAAGGGGGGAAGATGGGTGGAGGAATGGAAGGTGGATGGAAGGGGGGAAGATGGGTGGAAGGGGGAAGATGGGGTGGGAATGGAAGGTGGATGGAAGGGGAAGATGGGTGGAAGAGATGGAAGATGGGTGGATGGAAGGGTGGAAGGGGGAAGATGGGTGGAAGGGGAAGATGGGTGGAGGAATGGAAGGTGGATGGAAGGGGGGAAGATGGGTGGAAGAGATTGGAAGATGGGTGGAGGGATGGAAGATGGGTGGAAGGGGGAAGATGGGTGGAGGAATGGAAGGTGGATGGAAGGGGGAAGATGGGTGGAAGAGATGGAAGATGGGTAGAGGATGGAAGATGGGTGGAAGGGGGAAGATGGGTGGAAGGGAGGAAGATGGGTGGAGGAATGGAAGGTGGATGGAAGGGGGAAGATTGGTGGAAGAGATTGGAAGATGGGTGGAAGGATGGAAGATGGGTGGAAGGGGGAAGATGGGTGGAGGAATGGAAGGTGGATGGGAGGGGAAGATGGGTGGAAGAGGGGAAGATGGGTGGAATGGAAGGTGGATGGAAGGGGGAAGATGGGTGGAAGGGAGGAAGATGGGTGGAGGAATGGAAGGTCGATGGAAGGGGGAAGATGGGTGGAGGAATGGAAGGTGGATGGAAGAGGGGAAGATGGGTGGAAGAGGGAAGATGGGTGGAGGAATGGAAGGTGGATGGAAGGGGGAAGATGGGTGGAAGAGATTGGAAGATGGGTGGAGGATGGAAGATGGGTGGAAGGGGAAGATGGGTGGAGGAATGGAAGGTGGATGGAAGGGGGGAAGATGGGTGGAAGAGATTGGAAGATGGGTGGAGGGATGGAAGATGGGTGGAAGGAGGGAAGATGGGTGGAGGGATGGAAGATGTGTGGAGGGATGGAAGATGGATGGAAGGGGGGAGGATGGGGGGAAGGGGGGAAGATGGGTGGAAGGATGGAAGATGGATGGAAGGGTGGAAGATGGATGGAAGATGGGTGAAAGGATGGAAGATGGATGGAAGATGGGTCAAAGGATGGAATATGGGTGAAAGGATGGAAGATGGGTGAAAGAGTGGGAGATGTGTGAAAGGACGGAAGATGGGTAGAAGGATGGAAGATGGGTGGAAGGATGGAAGATGGATGGAAGATGGGTGAAAGGATGGAAGATGGATGGAAGATGGGTGAAAGGATGGAAGATGGGTGGAAGGATGGAAGATGGATGGAAGATGGGTGAAAGGATGGAAGATGGATGGAAGATGGGTCAAAGGATGGAATATGGGTGAAAGGATGGAAGATGGGTGGAAGGATGGAAGATGGGTGGAAGATGGGTGGAAGGATGGAAGATAGGTAGAAGGATGGAAGATGGGTGGAAGGGTGGAAGATGGGTGGAAGGATGGAAGATGGATGGAAGGGTGGAAGATGGGTGAAAGGCAGGAAGATGGGTGGAAGGGAGGAAGATGGGTGGAAGGGAGGAAGATGGGTGGAAGGGAGGAAGATGCGTGGAAGGGAGGAAGATGGGTGGAGGAATGGAAGGTGGATGGAAGGGGGGAAGATGGGTGGAAGGGGGAAGATGGGTGGAGGAATGGAAGGTGGATGGAAGGGGGTGAAAGGATGGAAGATGGGTGGAAGGATGGAAGGATGGAAGATGGATGGAAGATGGGTGAAAGGATGGAAGATGGATGGAAGATGGGTCAAAGGATGGAATATGGGTCAAAGGATGGAAGATGGGTGAAAGGATGGAAGATGGGTGGAAGATGGGTGGAAGGATGGAAGATAGGTAGAAGGATGGAAGATGGGTGGAAGATGGGTGGAAGGATGGAAGATGGATGGAAGGGTGGAAGATGGGTGAAAGGCAGGAAGATGGGTGGAAGGGAGGAAGATGGGTGGAAGGGAGGAAGATGGGTGGAAGGGAGGAAGATGGGTGGAAGGGAGGAAGATGGGTGGAGGAATGGAAGGTGGATGGAAGGGGGAAGATGGGTGGAAGGGGGAAGATGGGTGGAGGAATGGAAGGTGGATGGAAGGGGGAAGATGGGTGGAAGAGATTGGAAGATGGGTAGAAGGATGGAAGATGGGTGGAAGGATGGAATATGGATGGAAGATGGGTCAAAGGATGGAATATGGGTGAAAGGATGGAAGATGGGTGAAAGGATGGAAGATGGGTGGAAAGATGGAAGATATGCAGCCCTCACTCACTCACTCACTCACTCACTCACTCACTAAACTCACTCACTCACTCACTCAAACCACTCACTCACTCACTCACTCACTCAGGACTCTCTCTCTCTCTCACTGCTAAACTGGAGGACTCTCTCTCTCTCTCTCTCTCTCTCTAAACTCTCCTCTGCTAAACTCTCTCTCTCTCTCAATTAAATTAAACTAAATTCAAGGGGATTTATTGGCATGGGAAACATGTGTTAACATTGCCAAAGCAAGTGAGGTAGATAATATACAAAAGTGAAATAAACAATACAAATTAACAGTAAACATTATGCATACAGAAGATTCAAAACAATAAAGACATTACAAATGTCATATTATATATATATATTATATATATATAAAAATAAGCATAAATATGGGTTGTATTTACAATGGTGTTTGTTCTTCACTGGTTGCCCTGTCCTTGTGGCAACAGGTCACAAATCTTGCTACTGTGATGACACACTGTGGAATTTCACCCAGTAGATATGGGATCTCTCTTTCTCTCTCTCTCTCTCTCTCTCTCTCTCTCTCTCTCTCTCTCTCTCTCTCTCTCCACCTAGCCTGAAGACCTTGCTGTCGACTCAGAGCAAGGTAGTCTCTCTCCACACTCCTCAAATCCCTTCTGAAAGAGCGCTTCCAAGATTCAGTGCTCTGCAGGCATATGATCAGCCTCCAGTGTAGCCTCACACACACACACACAGACACGTGCACACACACTCAAGGGGCTTTATTTATAGCAGCGTTTTGTGCTTGTCTGGCCACCTCATGACCAGGTCAAGGTGAAGTCTCATAGTGTGGCCCAGGGTGAGAGAGGGAGAGAGGGAGAGAGAGAGAGAGAGAGAGAGAGAGAGAGAGAGAGAGAGAGAGAGAAGAGAGAGTGGTGGAACTAGGCCTCTTTCAAACTAAACAAGCATCAGGAGCAACGATCTGACTCGACTTGTCATGCCTGCCTTAACTTGATATGAGAGAGAAAGAGAGAGAGTTAGAGAAACATATCCAGAAAGAAAGAGAGAAGCACAAATCCAGTCCTCTAGTTTTGTCTCTCCCTCACACTAGAGATATGTAACTGCCCCCTGGAGGACTGCTAAACTGGAGGACTGCTAAACTGGAGGACTGCTAAACTGGAGGACTACTAAACTGGAGGACTACTAAACTGGAGGACTGCTAAACTGGAGGACTGCTAAACTGGAGGACTACTAAACTGGAGGACTACTAAACTGGAGGACTACTAAACTGGAGGACTGCTAAACTGGAGGACTACTAAACTGGAGGACTGCTAAACTGGAGGACTACTAAACTGGAGGACTGCTAAACTGGAGGACTACTAAACTGGAGGACTACTAAACTGGAGGACTGCTAAACTGGAGGACTGCTAAACTGGAGGACTACTAAACTGGAGGACTGCTAAACTGGAGGACTGCTAAACTGGAGGACTACTAAACTGGAGGACTGCTAAACTGGAGGACTACTAAACTGGAGGACTGCTAAACTGGAGGACTGCTAAACTGGAGGACTGCTAAACTGGAGGACTACTAAACTGGAGGACTACTAAACTGGAGGACTGCTAAACTGGAGGACTGCTAAACTGGAGGACTACTAAATGGAATGTATAATGGAAGTATAGTGCATCACTGGGTCCAAACTCCCTGCCATCAGAGGAAGGCCCTAAAAAATTGTCAAAGACTCCGCCATCCAAGTCATAGACTGTTTTATCTGCTAACCGCACGGCAAGCTTCTACCCCCAAGCCATAAGACTGCTGAAGGGTACGTCGACAGATCGTAAAAAAATCAAAATAAAATAATTCCATTCAACACCCCTAACCCCCCTCCAAACCCCTGTCACCAGACCAATTCAAGAAACAAAAGACATCAAGGCCAATGAAAATCATAACAGTGAGGCCAACTGAATACGTTTGAGTGCATGTCGTCCCGGACTATTTACATTGACCCCCTTGTGTATGTTTGTTGTTGTTTATTTGCACAGACTCTATGCACACTCACTGGACTCTACTCACACATCCTACACTAAAACACTTCAGTGCTTTTGTCTATGTCGTGCATATATAGAGACTGTTTAGTGACAAAAAGAAGCGGTACATGTAAAACAATATATATATACTGTATATGTTTCCTGATCTTTCTTATATCTCTTAGAACAAACTATAATATAAAAACATGTTTATTTTGGGACGTTCAGTTGTTCCATGTAGTGAATCTGTTATTCAATGTGTTTGTAGGGGCTAATAGCGGTAAGGACTGTCTGTTATTCAATGTGTTTGTAGGGGCTAATAGCGGTAAGGACTGTCTGTTATTCAATGTGTTTGTAGGGGCTAATAGCGGTAAGGACTGTCTGTTATTCAATGTGTTTGTAGGGCTAATAGCGGTAAGGACTGTCTGTTATTCAATGTGTTTGTAGGGGCTAATAGCGGTAAGGACTGTCTGTTATTCAATGTGTTTGTAGGGGCTAATAGCGGTAAGGACTGTCTGTTATTCAATGTGTTTGTAGGGGCTAATAGCGGTAAGGACTGTCTGTTATTCAATGTGTTTGTAGGGGCTAATAGCGGTAAGGACTGTCTGTTATTCAATGTGTTTGTAGGGGCTAATAGCGGTAAGGACTGTCTGTTATTCAATGTGTTTGTAGGGGCTAATAGCGGTAAGGACTGTCTGTTATTCAATGTGTTTGTAGGGGCTAATAGCGAAAGGACTGTCTGTTATTCAATGTGTTTGTAGGGGCTAATAGCGGTAAGGACTGTCTGTTATTCAATGTGTTTGTAGGGGCTAATAGCGGTAAGGACTGTCTGTTATTCAATGTGTTTGTAGGGGCTAATAGCGGTAAGGACTGTCTGTTATTCAATGTGTTTGTAGGGCCTAATAGCGGTAAGGACGGTCTGTTATTCAATATGTTTGTAGGGGCTAATAGCGGTAAGGACTGTCTGTTATTCAATGTGTTTGTAGGGGCTAATAGCGGTAAGGACTGTCTGTTATTCAATGTGTTTGTAGGGGCTAATAGCGGTAAGGGCTGTCTGTTATTCAATGTGTTTGTAGGGGCTAATAGCGGTAAGGACTGTCTGTTATTCAATGTGTTTGTAGGGGCTAATAGCGGTAAGGACTGTCTGTTATTCAATGTGTTTTAGGGGCTAATAGCGGTAAGGACTGTCTGTTATTCAATGTGTTTGTAGGGGCTAATAGCGGTAAGGACTGTCTGTTAATCAATGTGTTTGTAGGGGCTAATAGCGGTAAGGACTGTCTGTTATTCAATGTGTTTGTAAGGGGCTAATAGCGGTAAGGACTGTCTGTTATTCAATGTGTTTGTCGGGGCTAATAGCGGTAAGGACTGTCTGTTATTCAATGTGTTTGTAGGGGCTAATAGCGGTAAGGACTGTCTGTTATTCAATGTGTTTGTAGGGCCTAATAGCGGTAAGGACTGTCTGTTATTCAATATGTTTGTAGGGGCTAATAGCGGTAAGGACTGTCTGTTATTCAATGTGTTTGTCGGGGCTAATAGCGGTAAGGACTGTCTGTTATTCAATGTGTTTGTAGGGGCTAATAGCGGTAAGGGCTGTCTGTTATTCAATGTGTTTGTAGGGGCTAATAGCGGTAAGGACTGTCTGTTATTCAATGTGTTTGTAGGGGCTAATAGCGGTAAGGACTGTCTGTTATTCAATGTGTTTGTAGGGGCTAATAGCGGTAAGATTTGGGCATAGAAAGGGTTTAGACTCTTATTGGTTAAAACATAATATTCAAAATAGACTATTTAGACAAAGTCTATTGAAAGTAGTCTTTGTGTGCAGGGTTGCACACATCTGGTAACTTTCCAAAAATGTCCTGGTTTTCCAGAAATGCTGGTTGAAGGATTCCGGATGTCCTGCTTATTCACCCCTGATTCCACGATACTTCCAACCGGGATTTCTAAAAACAATCTGTACAGTTTGGAAAATTCCTATACATTTTGCAACGCTATGTGTATTGATTACTGTAAAATAGGATCGTGTACAGTGAAGTTCACTAAGAGATGGACAAGGACAAGGGCCGCAAACAATACACACTCACAAACACACCCTGTTTCTCCACTCAGGGTCTGTCATAACTCAGTGGGCTCAGTGGCGTAGGGTGAGTAATGCTTGTGTCACCGCAGGTACGGGAAACGTACAGTATGTGTTAACCCCCCCTACACACACACACACACACACACACACACACACACACACACACACACACACACACACACACACACACACACACACACACACACACACACACACACACACACACACACCTCACGCACACACTCACCATCAACATGCATTTATTTATAAAACACCCCCTCATTCCAAATCAGTGGTGTCCAGAATAACAGTGGCTGTGTAAATGGCAAAAATGATTTATAGGAACATTCCCAAAATAAAGTCCTATGCCGTGGAGACAGGAGCAATCATTCAGAGGAAGGAGAACACACACACACATCTCTCTCTCTCTCTCTCTCTCTCTCTCTCTCTCTCTCTCTCTCTCTCTCTCTCTCTCTCTCTCTCCGTCTCTCTCTCTCTCTCTCTCTCTCTCTTTCTCCGTCTCTCTCTCTGCCTCTCTGTCTCTCACCCCTCTCTCCCTCTCTCCTTCCCTTCGCTTTCTCTGTCCCTGTTCCTCACTTTCTCTGGGTTGTACCCTATCCCTCAGCTCTGTGTGTGGTGCACTATAAAGTCACTGCATTACTGTGTGTGTTCCCAGGGCAACTTTATAGCATGTTCAGAGGCTGCTAATCTTTAAATATAGGAACTGTTAGCATCTGTTCAGCCTTTATGAGTCCCTGCTTACTGCACAGAGAACACACAGATTTATGAGTCCCTGGTCAGACTGTACAGAATGCAGGAGGCTACACTAGAGTCCTCTTTACTGGTGTAGTTAACATGAACAGCAGAATATGGAGACAAACTCTACCCAGCAGCCACACCCAGTGTGTTTGTGTGTGTGTATGTGTGTGTGTGTGTGTGTGTGTGTGTGTGTGTGTGTGTGTGTGTGTGTGTGTGTGTGTGTGTGTGTGTGTGTGTGTGTGTGTGTGTGTGTGTGTGTGTGTGTGTGTGTGTGTGTGTGTGTGTGTGTGTGTGTGTGTGTGTGTGACTTAGTGTCATACACCATACTTTCATTCCCTTAACTACCTGGCTGGGGAAATCTAGCTGTCCATTAGAGACACCTGGCACGGGCCGGGTTAGTGTCAGGAGGGATGTATGTGTGTGTGTGTGTGTGTGTGTGTGTGTGTGTGTGTGTGTGTGTGTGTGTGTGTGTGTGTGTGTGTGTGTGTGTGTGTGTGTGTGTGTGTGTGTGTGTGTGTGTGTGTGTGTGTGTGTGTGTGTGTGTGTGTGCCAGGGGGTTGACATAAACCAACTGAGATCATGGGACATGATCACGTAAATTACAGAATATGTGAATTGATGGCCTGTGTTCGGTTGACAATATTGTCATAAAGATTTCAACAGTAAAACATTATAGTGCCTTTGTTGCCATTCTCCAAATGGTACTGTGGCCCAGCCAAACACCCACTCATGTGGTCTTTCCTGTACTCCTTCTATGTCCTACTTTCCTGAGAATTTAGAACAAAGGTAGGTTCTTCTGTTGCAGGTGTGTGCATTTGTGTGTGCGTTTGTGACTATATCATAGTAAACTGGCCTAATTCCCTCTCAGTCCCAGAAGGCCTTGGCCATATGGCCTGACACATATCCCACAAACCACTGGGGCAGCTGGGACAGTTGACTGTGACACCGGTGCTCTGCTGGCAGTCAGTGGAGTGGGGGTATGGTGGTGGCTGGTGACTGGTGACTGGTGGCTGGGATGTGGATGCCTGCACTGTGGGGGTAGGAACAGCGGTGGTATTAGTGGCAGCTGTCGTGCTGGGGGGAGACAGGGGGAGATGGGACCAGTCTGAGCCCAGCATGGGTAACTCTAGTCTGGGATGGGGAGGGCGACTCATTCGGGTGAGGTGAAGGGCCTGAGAGCAGTAGCAGCTGTGACATGGAGAGGATTGGTGGGAGTTTGGGGAGGCGAGAGGAGGAGGAGGGAGACA